>NW_027469399.1:0-162599 GCF_051020765.1 Lasioglossum baleicum | reverse complement strand
GGTTAATGTCTTGGAACATGCCTTACACTCCGAAAAACTGACCCGCTGTATCGTGAGTATAACTCCCCGTTCAGAAGAATGGACTAGTATACAATTTAGTGTCAGCACCTTGAGTTCATGTATGAATTAGAATATCGAGATTCAAGGCCTTTGAGATCATTGCCACCTTCTGTTAGAAGCGAACGGCTAAGTCAATATCATCTCCTATCCTGTGACTCCGACTGTCAAATCAGGTAATCCGTCAGTAAGTTCGCTGGCGTTTTTTGGCAACCGATACCTTAATTCTCGTTATGAATACTAACGTTGGTAGTCGAACGGACGGGGAACATTACCAGTCAGCATTATGTCTTTCCTTTTACCGAATACCATACGTTATGAGAACCTAACCCGCTGTGGCGAGTGTCCTGCTTAGTGTTCATGGAAACAAATCAGTAGACATTTTAGCAGAAACACACCTTATTTTTAAGCATGAATGGCATAATTGAGATTCAAACCGCTCGAGAACGTTACCACCTTCTATGAGAGTCGAACTGATGAGTCAATAGCATCACACATAATGTGATTCCAATAGTCATGCGAGGTATGCCGGGTGCAAATCCGCGGATCAGTTTTGGCACAAGACACATTAATTCACGATTTTCGTATTAAAATTTAGCTTCCAACCGTTTGTGAACGTTAGCTACTGTTGTAAAGTCAAACGTTTTCCCGAAGTAGTTACCTTCCGTGATCCTCACCCTCTTCATCCAAAGTATTACTGCGTGTTCAGAGAATGAAATTAGTATTCAATTGAGTGACGGTCACCTTAACGTCATGTATGAATGAGTCAAGTGAGTCAAGGAGTTCGAAAACTTTACCGCCCTCATTGATGTACGAACGGCTAAGTCAACAGCTTTACCTATCCGCTGATTCCGAGAGTGATATCAGGTAATACGGCAATAAATCCGCTGACAGGTATTGGCAACAGACGCCTTAATTAACGGTTTGAATATTGAGGTAGGGCCACAAATCGTTTGAGAACGTTTCCAGTTGGTAAATGTCACACGTTTTATAGATATCCATACAGTTCGTAGGCATAACGCGCTGTATCGAGAGCAAAACAAGGTTTTCAGAGGAACAAATGAGAATCCATTTTATTTTCGGACACATTAACTTCATGAAAGATATTGAATATCGATAATCAAATCGATCGAGATCGTTAACACCTTCTGAGAGAGATGAATGGCAAAGTAAAAATTTTACCTATCCTGTCATTCCATGAGTAAAACCAAGTATTCCGGAGGTACATCTGCTGAACTGTATTGGCAACCGACACTTCAATTTACGGTTCGAATATTAAAGTAGAGCGTCAAACTGTTTGAGTGTAATGCCAATTTGAATGAAGTCAAACGCTTTACTGGAGAACTAACAAGCTGAAAGCTTATCCCGTTGCACCGAGAGTATAACTTGGAGTTCAGAAAATTAAATTAGTATTAATTACAGCGATGGAAAACTTATCCTTGTGTATGAATTAGATGATCGAGGATCAGGATGTTCGAGAACAATACCACCTTCTGTGAGAGACGAAGGACTAAGTCAGTAGCTTCACTTATCCTGTGCTCGCGAGAGTCAGACCAGGTATTCCGGGAGAACATCCGCTGAAGAGTATTGGATACACAAACCATTTTTTACGGTATAAATGTTAAGGTACTAAGTCAAAACGCCGGAGACAATATAGCTAAAAATAAATCATTACTTTTTACAGAATACCTTACCATCCGGGAGCACAATGTAGCGAGTTTCTAGCTTAGTGCTCACGGAAAGCAATGAGGAGACATTTCAGCAGAAAGGCACCTCAGTTTCACGTATGGATAGCAAAATCGAGAGTCAAACTCTTCGAGATCGTTAGTATCTTTTTTGTGAGAAGTACTACTAAGTCAGTAGCTTCACCTACCCGCTTATTCCGAAGGGCGGACCAGGAATTCCGAGAGTCTATCCGCAGTAGGGTATTGGGAATAGACACCTTAATTCAAAGTATAAATGTTAAAGTACAGAGTCATATCGTTATAGAGCGTTACCTACTGGTATAGAGTCAAACATTTTACTGAATACCTTACTCTCCGAGAAGATAATCCTCTGTACCGACAGTATAACATCGTGATCGGGGATACATATTAGTATAAATTTTAATGACGCGCATATAAATATTATGTATGGAATGGAAGGTCGAGTGTCAAACCGTTCGCGAACGTTACCACCTTCTTTGAGAGACGTACGTCTGTGTCTGTAGCTTCACCAATCCTGTGATTCCTAGAGTCAAGCGAGGTAATCCTGTAGAAAATCCGCTGAACAGTATTGACAATGGAAACATTAATTCACTGTATGAATATTAAAGCAGGGAGTCGAAACGTTTGTGAGCGTTAACTATTCGTATAACATCAAAACTTTTACCGATGTCTTTACCCGCCCAGAACATAACCCGCAGTATCTTGAGCATAATTTCATGTCCAGTGAAACAAATTACTACACAATTAGGTGACGGGCACCTTAATTTCATGTAAGAATTAGAAGATCGTGAGTAAACCTTTCGAGAACACTACCACCTCATTCGAGAATCGAACGGCTACGTGAATTGCTTCACCTATCATATGATTCCGACAGTCAAGCGAGGTATTCCGGGAGTAAATTCATTGGTCAGTATTGGCAGTAGGCACCTCAATTCACTGTATGAATATTAATGTGGAGAGTAAAGCCGTCGTAGGATATTACCAATTCGAATTCAGTGATTCTTCTTGCCGAATACCATAACATCCGAGAACCTAACACGCTGTTGCGAGTGTCCGGGTTAATGATCACGGAAACAAATTAGTGGACATACTAGCAGAAGGACACCACATTTCCATGAATGAAAATCATAATGGAGAGCCTAACCGGCCCAGAACGTTACCACCTTCTTTGTGAAATCGCACATATAACAAATAACTTCACATATCTTGTGATTCCGAAAGTTATACCAGATATTCCAAGAGTAAATGCGCTGTACAGTATTGGCAATAGGCATTTCATATCACGTGATGAATATTAAGGCAGGACGTCAAGCCGTTGTAGAACATTAACTATTCGTGTAGGGTTAAACTACCTGCAGATTGCATAACCCTCCGAAAAACTGGCCAGCTGTGTCCGGAGTATAACACCGTGTTCAGACGGACAGATTTACGGACGTGCACTGTGATTTTGTGCATGACATAGAATGTCGAGTGTTATACCGTTTGAGAACGTTACCACCTCTACTGAGAGACGAACGGCTATATCAATAGCTTCACCTATCCTGTGATTCCGAGAGTCATGCCAGGTGCACCAGGAGTAAATCTTCTCCACAGCGTTGGCAATAAACGTGCTCAATCGAACGGTATGAATATTAAGGTAGACAGTGGAACCGGTCGTAATCATTACCAATTGGTATGTGGTCAATCTTCTCACGGAAAACCTTTCTGTCCGAGAACGTACCCATCTGTATCGATAGTATAACTTCGTGTTTCAAGAAGCAAATCAGTATTCATTTTAGTGACAGGCAACCTAATTTGATGTATGAATCAGACGAGCGACAGTCAAACCGTTCGAGAATGTTACCCCATATTTGAGAGTCCAACATCTATGTCAAAAGCTTCACCTATCCTGATATTCCGAGAGTGAAACCAGGAATTCCAGGAGTCTAACCGCTCCACGGTATTGGAAATTTGCTTCTTACATCACGGTTCGAATATTAAGGTAGAGCGCAGAATCGTTGTTGAACTTTACCTACTTGTATAGAATCAAACTTTCTATCGATGACATAACCTCCCAAGTAGTCCAACCGGCCGTATGGAGTGCCTTGCTTGGTGTTCATGAAAACATATGTTGACATTTTTTAGGCGCGCACCTCAATTTCATGTATGAGTTAGAAGATCGTCGGTCAAATTGTTCGAGATCGCTACCACCTTAATTCAGAATCGAACCGCATAGTTAATAGCTTCACCTATCTTATGATTCCGAGCGTCAAACTAGGTATTTCGGGCGTTAATATGCCAAACAGTAATGGCATTGGGCACCTTAATTCCTAAAGAGTCAAACGTTTTACCGAAGACCTTACCCTCCGAGAAACTCACCCTCTGTGTCGATTGTATATATTCGTGTTCAGAGAAAGAAATTAGTCTTCATTTCAGCGACGGGCACCATAACTTCATGTATGAATTAGAAGACCGTTGTTCCAACCGTGCGAGGACATTACCACTCCGTTTGAGAGCCGAACGTATAAGTCAATAGCTCCACCTATACCTGTGATGCCGAGTGTCCAAGCAGGCATTCCGAGGGTAAATCCGCTGATCATTATTGGCAACTGACTCCATACTCCATGGTTTGCATTTCAAAATAGAGCGTCCCCCGTTTGAGATCGACACCCGATACTACAAAGTCAAGCGTTTTACAGAAAGCCTTACCGACCGAGAAGCAGAGCAGATGTATCGATGGTGTAACTTCATGGATAGAGAAAAACATTAGTATAAGCTATACTGACGGCACCTAAATTTCATGTATGAATTAGAAGGTCGAGGGTCAAACTGTTCGAAGCCGATACCACCTTCTGTGAGACACGAAGGGCTAAGTCAATAGCTTGAACCATCCTGCGATTCCAGGAGTAAAACCGAGTATTCCTGGAGTAAATCCGCAGAACAGCATTGACAATAGATACCATAATTCACGGTGTGAACATTAAAATCTAGCATCACACTTTGTGAGAACGATTCTAATTGCTACAATGTCAAACGTTTTACCAAAGGCCGTACCTATCGCGCACTTCACCGCTTCATCGAGAGCATAAGTTCGTGTTCAGAGAAAGAAATTAGCATTCATTTCAGTGACCGGCACCTTAAATACATGTATGAATTGGAAGATCGGCGGTCGAACTGCTCGAGAACTTTGCATCCTTCTGATAGAGACGACGACTAAGTCAATAGCTGCATCTATCCTGTCATTTCTATAGTCAAACCAGATATTGCGGGAGAAAGTCCGCTGAAGAATTTTGGCAATAGATTCTATAATTCGCGGTTTGAATATTACATTAGAGCGTCTAACCGTATGAGGGCGTTACCCGTTTGTATAAATTGAAAGGTTTTACCGACGGCATTACCTTCACTGAACTTCACCCGCTTCATCGAGAGTGTAACTTCGTGTCCAGAGAATCGATTTAGTATACATTTGAGTGTCGCGCAACATAGTTTCATGTATGAATAAGAATTCCGACTGTAAAAGAACTCGAGATCGTTTCCACCTTCTTTGACAGTCCAACGGCTGAGTCAACTGCATCACCCGCCTTGTTATTCCGAGACAGATTGCTGATATTCCTGGAGTAAGTCCGCGTAACAGTATTGGCAATAGACACCATCATTCATGGAATGAATATTACTGCCGAAGGTCAATCCTTCGGAGAACATTACGAATTGCTATGGAATCATTCTTTTTACCCCATACATTACTTTCCTAGAAACTAACCCCCTCCAGCGAGTGTAATGCTTAGTGCCACCAGAAAGAAATTAGTACACATTTTGGCAGACGGATGCATTATTTTCATCTGTGAATAGAATAATCGAGAGTCAAACCTTTCGTGAACGTTCCCAACTTCATTAAGATTCGAAGGGCTGTGTCAATAGCTTCATCAATCCTGTGATTCGGAGAGCGAAACCAGGTATTCTGGGCGAAAGTCCGCTGAAGGTTATTGGCAATGGACACCTTAATTCTGGGTTTGAATATTATAGTAGAGCGTGAATACGCTTGAGAACGTTTCCGGATAGTACGAAGTGAAACGATTTACCTAAGACCTTGCACTCCGTGGTCCTCATCCGCTGTATCGAAGTTGTAATTGCGTTTTCAGCGAAACAAGTTATTTGCTGTTCTAGTGACGGCCTTAATATTAGTGACACCTTAATATTATGTATGAGTTAGAAGATCGAGGGTCGAAACGTCCAAGAACGTGACGTCCTTCTGTGAGAGACGAACGCCTATGTCATTAGCTTCACACATCCTGCGATTCCGAGAGTCAAACCAGGTATTCCGGGAGTAAGGCCGCCGAATTATATTGGGAATATAATACAATCCGGGAGTAAATGCGCTGTGCATTATTGGCAACAGATACCGTATTTCGCGGGTTGGCTATTGAAATGTTACGCCACCCAGTGTGAGAACGGTACCTATTGCTATATAGTCAAATGTGTCGTTTTACCGAAGCCCTTATCCCCCGAAAGACTAACCTCTTTACCGAGAGTGTAACTTCGTGTTCAGAGAATCACATTAGTATACATTATAGTGATTTCTCCTTATTTTCATGTATGAACAAGATGACCGATTATAAATCAGTTCGTGACCGTTACCACAATATTAAATTCGATGTATAGTATTTCCAGTAGACACCTCAATTCATGGTTTGAAAATTGAAGTAGCCAATCAGGCTGTTGCAGAAATTTTGCTATTCGCATAGTGTTAAACGTCTTACAGAATGCCGTACGCACCGTAAATCTGACCCGCTGTATCGTGAGAATAACACCGCGCTCAGAGGTACGGACTAGTATACAGTTTAGTGACGAGCACCTTAATTTCATGCACGAATTACAAGATGGATGGTCAAACCATTCGAGAACGTGACCACATTCCTTTAGATTCGAACGGCTAGGTCAGTAGCTTCATGTATCCTGCAATTCCGAGAATCAAATCAGGTAACCCGGGAGTATATCCCCTGAGCAGTATTGGCAGTACACGCCATAAAACACGGTTTGAATATTAAAGCAGACAGTCAAACTGTTGTGGGTATAAGCAATCAAACGTTTTATAGAAGACCTTACCCTCCGAAGATCAAACCCACTGCATCGAGAGTATAACATGGTGCTAAGAGGGACGAATTAGTGTACATTTTAGTGATGGGAACTTTAACTTGATATACGAATTAGAATATTGGTGGTCAAACCGCTCAAGATCGTTGGCAACATCTGTGAGAGACGCAGGGCTATGTGAATACCTTAACCTATTCCAAGATTCCAATAGTCAAATGAGGTACTCCGTGAGCAAATCAGCTGAACAGTTTTGCAATAGACACCGTAGTTCACGGCTAGAATATTAAAGCACAGTGTCAAACATTTGTAGCCCTTTAAATATTTGAGAGATGTCAAAAGTTTTACAGAATATCTTTCCCTCCGATAACTTGTCCGGATGCATGTAGAATATTACTCCGTATTCCGAGAAACAAATTAGTATACAATGCTGTAAATGGCACCGTAATTTCTTGTATGCGTGAGAAGGTCGACTATGAAACCCTTCGAGAACGTTACCACCATCTTCGTGAAATAGCACATACAACACAATAGCTTCACCTATCCTGAGCTCGGCGAGACACACTAGCGACACCAGAAGTATATCCGTTGAAGAGTATTGGGAACATACACCTTAGTTCACAGTTTGAATATTGATATAGAGCCTCAATCCGTTTGAGATCGTTACTAATTGCTACAAAGTCAAACGTTTCACCGAAGACTTTACCCTCCGAAAAACTGACTCGCTCTATCGTGGGAAAAACTTCGTATTCAGAGTAATTAATTAGTATTCTTTTCAGTATCGGGCACCTTGACTTGATATATGAATTAGAATATTGGGGGACGAACCGTTCGAGAGCGTTACAACCGTCTTTGAGAGACGAACGGCTAAGACGGTAGCTTCACCCATTCCAAGATTCCAAGAGACAAATGAATTATTCTGGGAGGAAATCCGATGAACGGTATTGGCAATGAACGTCTTAATTCACGGTTTGAATATAAAGGTAGTGCGCCAAACCGTTAGAGAACGTTTCAAATAGGCATTAAGTCAAACGTCCTACTGATGACCTTACAATGCGAAATCATAGCGCGTTGTATCGAGAGAATGATATGGTGTTCAGAGGACCAAGTTAGTATACATTTTAGGCCCTGGCACCTTAACTTCATGTACGAACTAGAATATTGAGCGCCAAACCATACGAGAATGTTACAACCTTCTATGAGATTCGAACGGCTAGTTCAATTGCTTCACTTATTCTGTGAATCCGAGAGGCAAAGCACGTAATCCGAGATTAAGTCCGCTGAAAATTATTGGCAATTGACATCTTCATTCTCGGTTTGAATATTAATGAAGAGCGTCCAGCCATTCGAGAATAACACGAACTGATGTAAAGTCAAATGTTTTATGGAATTACTTATCTTGCTGGAACCAACACCGAACAAGCGATTGTTTACGTTAACGTTGAATGAAACAGACTAGTAGATATTTTGGCCGACGGTCAACAAAATTGCATGTATGAATAGGAATATACAGAGTCTATTGCGTTCGAGAACGATACCATCTTTTTTAACAACCGAGCGGCTAAGTCAATTGTTCATTGCTATTCCGTTGGTCGAACCAGCAATTCCAGGAATCAATCAATTGTGCAGTATTGCCAATGGACATCTTAACTCACGGTACGAATATTGATGTCGAGAGTGAAACCCTTCGAGAACGCTATCACTTGCTATGCAATCGTAGGTTATACAGAAAATCTTCCCTTCCGAGAAACAATATCCGCTGTAGCAAGAGCGTAAAATCGTGCTCAGGGAAGCAAATTTGTATGCATTTTATCGGCGGGCACCTTAATTTCATGTATTAGTTAGTAGATCGAGGGTAAAACTGTTCGAGAATGGTACCACCTTTTGTGAGTGATGGACGGCAAATTGTATAGCTTCATCTATCCGGTGATCCCGAGAGTTAAGCAACGCATTCCGGGATTAAATCTACTCAATAGTATTAGCAGGGGACACCATAATTCACAGCTTGATAAGTAAATTAGAACGTCAAGCCGGTGTGAAGCACTATCTACATATGTAGGATCAAACTTCAGAGGTACGAACTGGTATACATGTAGTGGCGAGTACCTCAATTACATGCATGAATTAAAAGATCGAGGCTCGAACCGCACGAGAACGTTGCCACATTCTGTGAGACTCGAATGTCTAAGACCATACCTTCACCTATCCCGTGATTCCGAGAGGAAACCCGGGAAAACTGATAGTAATTCTGCTGAAGAGTATTGGCAATGGGCACCTCATTTCACGGTTTAAATACTGAAGTAGAGCGTCAAACCGTCCGAGAGCGTTACCAATTGGTATAAAGTCAATCGTTTTTTTCCGAAGACCTTATTTTCCGCGTACATCACTAGCTTCTTCGAGAGTATAAGTCAGTGTTCGGAGAAAGAAATTAGTATTCATTTCAATGTACGGGTACCTTGAATTCATGTATGAATTAGAAGATCGGGGGTCAAACAGTGCAAGAACCTTACCGCATTCTTTGAGATTGGAACGGCTAAGTCAATAGCTACACCTCATCTGTGATTCCAATGAACAAACCACGTATTCCTGGAGTAAATCCGCTGAATAGTATAGACAATATTCACCGCATTTCACGGTTTGAATATTAAAATAAAGCGTCAAACCGTTTGAGAACGTTACCGTTTGATGTAAAGGCAAAAGTTTTACTGAAGACCTAATCCTCCGAGAAGCTATACCGCTATATCAAGAGTATAACGTCGTGATCGGAGAAACACATTCGTATTCATTTTAGTGACGGCATCTATGTTTCATGTATGAATTAGAAGGTAGAGTATAAAACAGTTCGGGACCTTAACCACCTTCTATGATAACCGAACAGCGAAGTCAATGGCTTCACATACCCTGTGTTTCCGAAAGACATACCAGGTAATCCAGGAGAGAATCGGCTCTGTACTATTGGCAATTGACAGCGGAATTCAGGGATTGAATTTTAATGGACTGACGCAAACCGTTGGAGAACATTACCAAATCGCATAAAGTCATTCATTTTACCGAATACCTTACCTTCCGCGATGCTAACCCGCCGTATCGAGAGTACAGCTACGTGGTTAAGGACACACATTAGTATACAACTTAGTGACGACTCCTTAAATTCATGTATGAATTAGAAGATCGAGGGTCAAACGGTTAGAGGACGGTCCCACCTTCTGTGAGAGGCGAACCGCTAAGTCAATGGCTTCACGTATCATGGGATTCCGTGAGGCAAACTACCTACTGCGGTATTAAATGCCACGTTCAGTGTTAGCAATCAACACCTTCATTCTCGGAGTGAATATTACAGAAGACGCCATGCAGTTGTAGAGGTTTACCTAATTGAATTAAGTTGTACGTTTTACAGAAGATCTAACCTTCCGAGACGCTAACCCTCTAAAGCCGGGGTAATACTTCGTGTTCAGAGATGCAAATTAGTGAAGCAATTAGCCAAGTCGATGGCTTCACCAATTCCAAGGTTACGAGAGCCAAATTAGGTATACCGGGAGTAAATTCGAAGAACAGTTTTGCAATAGACACTTTAATTCACGGTATGGATATAAAAGTAGAGAGTCAAACCTTTGGAGAAAGTTACCTATACGTATGAAGTTATTCTTCTTACCGAATGCCTTACGTTAAGAGAACCGTATCCGCTGTAGCCAGTGTTTTACTTAATGTTCACGGAAACAAGTCAGTAGAACGATCGTTCTCGAACTTATTGACCTCCGGTCTCCTTATTCCTAATGAAGTTATGGTCACTGTCACTAAAATGTTTAATAATGTGTATTCCTAAACACGTAGCTATACTCCCGATACTGCGAGTTAGCTTCTTGGACGGTAAGGCCTTGCGTAAAACATTTGACTTTGTATCAGTTGGCAACGCCTGCAAAACGCTTGACGCTCTACGGTCATATTCACACTGTGATGTACGGTATCAGTTGCCAATTCTACTTAGCGGACTTACTCGGGCAATATCTGGTTTGACTTTACAAATCATAGGATGAGTAGAGCTATTGACTAAGCGTCCGAAGCTCAATGTTGGTGGTAACATTCGGGAACGGTTTGACTCTCGACCTTTTAATTCATAGATTAAACTAACGTGCCCGCCACATAAATGCTGACTAATTGGATTCTACGGCCACGAAGTTATATCGTCGGTACTGCGGGTTATATTCTACGACGGTAAGGCATCCATTGAAGTGCATTACATTATTCCATTTAGTAGCATTCTCAAACGGTTTGACGATCGACCGTAATATTCATACCGGGAATTAAGTAGTCCATTGCCAATAGTGTGCAGCGAATTTACAACAAGAATACCTTCCATGATTCTCGGAATAACAGGATTGGTGAAGCTATTGGTTGTGCGGTTCGCCCCCGGCAGAAGGTGGCAACATTCTCAAGCGGTTTGACGCTCGAACTTCTAATTCACACATGAAGTTACGGTAACTCTCACTGAAATGAAAACTAATTTCTTTCTCTGACCATGAGGTTATACACTCTATGATGGAGGTGAGGATCGCTGAAGGTAAAGTCTTCGGTTAAAAGTTTGACAGTATTGCTGTTGGTTACGTTCTCAAACGGGGTGACGCTCTATTTTAATATTCAAACTCTGAATTGAGGTGTCTATTGCCAATACTGTTCAGCGGATTCACTCCACGGACAACGGCTACGACTGTCGGAGACACACGACATCTGAAGGCATTGACCTATCCGTTCGAATCTCATGGAAGATAGTAAGAGTTTCGTACGCTTTGACGCTCGATCTTCATATTCATAATTGAAATTAATGTCCTTGTCGATAAAACCAATACCAATTCGCCCCACTGAACACGATGTAACACTCCCAGTGCAGCGGGTTAGTATACCTGAGGGTAAGATCATCGGCAATACCTTTGACTTTATAGCAATTGGTAACGATCTCAAATGTTTTGACGCCCTATTTTAATATTCAACTCGCGAATAAAGTGTCTGTTGCCAATACTATTCGGCGCGTTTACTCCTGGAATACCAGGATTGACTCTCGGAATCACAGGACAGGTTAAGCTATTGACTTAGCCGGTCGTCTCTTACTGTAGGTGGTATCGCTCTTGATCGCTTTGACTCTCGGTGATGACTATTATTCACAAACATGTGGTGTTCGTTCGCTAAAGTGCCTTCCAATTTGTTTCCGGGAACATTAAGCAGGACACAAGCTACAGCGAGGTAGGTTCTAGGAAGGTATGGTATTCGGTAAAACGAATGATACTATGCTGCATGGCAATGTTCTATGTCGGTTTCACCTTCTACATTAGTATTCCTACGGCGAATTGAGGCGCCAGTTGCCAACAAACTGCAGCGGATTTACTCCTGGAATGCCAGGCTTGACTCTCGGAATCGCTGAATGAGTCAAGCTCTTTACGTAGACGTTCGAACCGCAAAGAGTGTGGTAACGTTCTGGAACGGTTCTACCATCGATCTTCGACCTCATACATGAAATTATGGTGACCCTCACTAAAATGTTTACCTATTTGTATCTCTGATCACGGCGATACGCACTAGAAGCAGCGGGATAGGTAATCGGAATGGTAAGGCCTTCGGTAAGTAGTCTGACTCTGTGCCTATATGTGAGGGTTTACAGTGGTGTGAACCTGTACTTTATTATTCTTACCGTGATTAAGGTCTCAATTGCCAATACTCTTCAGCCAACTGACTCACAGTTTCCCCGGTTCCTCCTCGGCATCACGGCATAGGTGAAGCCATTGACCTAGCCGTTCGTCTTTCGCTGAAGGTGGTAACGATGTCGAACGCTTTGTCTCTCGATATCCTGATTCATGCATGATCTGCAGGTGCAGCTACTGAATCGTATACTAATGTGTTGCTCTACGCACGTACTTATACCCTCGAAACACAGGATTATCTTCTCGGACGATTAGGCATTCGGTAAAATGTTAGACTTTATAATAATTTGTAAAGTTCTCACAAGGTGCAGCGCTCAATTTTAATATTAACTCCGCGTATTACGGTGTCCATTGCCAATACTGTACTGCGGATGGACTCTCGGAATACCTGGTTTGTCTATCAGAATAGCAGGATGGGTGCAGTTACTGACATATCCCTACGTCTCCCGAAGTAGGAGGTAATGTCCTCGAACGGTTTGTTCCTCGACCTTCTAATTCATACATAAAATTAAGGAGCCCTTCACAGAATGGACGACTATATCCATTCACTGAACACGACGTTATACTCTCGAAGCGCCAAGTAAGATTCTCCGAGGATAACGCTATCGGTAATGCGTTTGACTTTACACCAATTGGAAACGTTCTCAAACGGTATCGCGCTCTACTTTAATATTCAATCCGTGTCTCAATGTGTCTATTGCCAATACCGCTCAGGGAACTTACTCTCGGAATACGTGGTATGTCTCTAGAAATCTCAGGATAGATGTAGCTACTGACTTATTCGTTCGACTCTCAAAGTGGGTGATAACTTTCGCGAACGGTTTCACCATCGATCTTCTAATTTATGGGTGAAGACAAGGTGTCCGTCACTGAATTCAATACTAATTTATGTCTCGGAACACGAGGATATTCTCTCGATACAGCGAGTTCTCTTCTGGGAAGGTAAGGCCTTCGATAAAAAGGATGAACCTATACCAATAAGTATCGTTCAACAACGGATTGACTCTGCACTATATTGTTACGTATACCGTGAAATAGGGAGTCTAATGACAATACTGTTCCGCGGATTTACCAGTGGAATGGCTGATTTGACTCTCGGAATCATAGGATAGGTGAAGCTATTGGCATAGCCGTTCGATTCTCAAATAGGAGGTAACGTTCTCGAACGGTTTGACACACGATCTTCGAATTCATACATGGAATTAAGCATGCTGTCACTAAAATATATACCACTTTGCGTCCATGAATACGACGTTTTACTTTCGATGCAGTGGGATATGTTTCCGCAAGGTTAGGCTTTCTGCATAATGATTGACTGTATAGCAATAGGTAGCGTTCTACAATGGTTCATCTCTGTCCTTTAATATTTATATAGTGAAATAGTGTGTCCAATTCTAATACTGTACTACGGGATAATTCGCGGAATTCCTGATCTGTCTCGAGAAATTGCATGGTAGGTGAAGCTATTCGCGTGTCTGTGCGATTCACAAAGAAGGTGGTAACGTTCTAGAACAGTTTGACCAACGGTCTTGTAAGCCGTCACGAAATTATGACGCCGATCCTTAAAATGTATACCAATGTGTTTCTGTGACCGCGAAGCTGTACACTACATACAGCGGGTTAACTTATCGGACGGTACGGCCTTCGATATAGCGGATGTATTCATACCAATAGGTAACGTTCTACAATGGATCCACTCTGTAATTTAATATTCATACAGTCAATTAAGGTGTCTTTTGCAATTACTGATCAGTGCAATTCACCCCAGGGTTACCTGGCATAAATCTCGGAGTCACAGGATAGGTTATGTTATTGACAAGGCTGTGCGACTAGCAAAGAAGGAAGTACCGTTCTCGAAAGGTTAGACACCCGATTTTGCAATTCATACATGAAAATGAGGTGTGCGTCTGGTATAGTATCGAATAATTTAATTCCGCAACCACTGAGTAAAGCACTTTCTACAGCGGGTTAGCTTCTCGGACGGTAAGGAATTCGGTAATACGTTTGACTTTGTTGCAATTGATAACGTTCTCACACGGTGTGACGCTCTATTTTAATATTCACTACGCGAATTGGTGTATCTATTGACAATCCTCTTGAGCGGATTTACTCTCGGATTACCTGGTTTGACTCCAGGTACCACAGGATAGGTGAAGCAAATGGGTTAGTTGTGCGACTCTCATGAAAGGTGGTAACGTTCACCAACGGTTTGTCTCCCGTTTATGCTACACAAACCTGAAAATATGCTGTCCCTCTTCCAAAATGTCTACTGATTTGTTTTGGCATGAACAGTTAGCAAGACACTCCCTACAGCGGGTTTGTTTCTCGGAAGGCTAGTTATTCGGTACAAATAATGACTTTATACCAATTGATAATGTTTTCCGACAGATTGAATTTCTACTTTAGTTTTCAGAGCGAGAATTATGGTGTCTATTGCCTATTCTGTTTAGCGCATTTGCTCCAGAAATGACTGGTATGACGCTCAGAAACACAGGATATGTGAAGCTATACCATTTGGTTATTGTATATCATAGAAGGTGGTAACGGTCACGAAATGTGTTACCCTCGACCTTCTAATTCATACATGAAATTATGATACCATAAATATAATGCATAGTAATGTGATTTTCTAAACACGAAGTTATACTCTTGATACAGTGGGATAGTTTTTCGGAGGGAAAAGTCTTCGGTAAAACGGTAGACTTCGTACTAATTGCGTACGGTCTCAAACGATTTGACACTCTAATTTAATATTCAAACCTAGAATTAAGTTGGCAAATGCCAATACTGTACAGAGGATTGATTCCCGGTATACCCGATTTGACTCCCGGAATCGCAGGATACGTGAAACTATTGACTTAGGCGTCCGACTCTCACTGAAGGTGGCAACGTTCTCGAACGGTCTGACGACCAATCTTATAATTCATTCATGAAGTTATGGCGCCCATCACTGAACCGAATACTTGCTTCTTTCTCTGAACACGAGGTTGTACTCTCGATGAAGTTCGTGAGGTCGCGGGTAGCACAGCCTTCGGTAAAACGTTTGACCTCACAACAGTTGCTAAGGATTACAAACCGGTGGAAGCACAATTTGAATATAAAAACCGAGAATTAAGGTGTCTATTGCCAAAATTTTCAGCGAATTTACTCCCGGAATACGTGGTTTGACTCTCGGAATGGCAGGATAAGTGGAACTATTGGCTTAGCCCATCGTCTCTCACAGAACGTGGAGCCCTCAAATGCTTTGACCCCCGATCGTCTAAATCATACATGAATTTATGGTGACGTCACTAAGTTGTATTCTAGTGTGTGTCCCCAAACGCGTAGCTATACCCTCGAAACGGCGGGTTAGCATTCGATCGGTAAGGATATCGGTAAATCGATTGACTTTTGATTCTTTGGCAAGGCTCTCAAACTGTATGACGCTCTACTTTACTATCCGACCCGTGAACTAAGTTGCCAATTGCCAATACTGTACAGCGGATTCAATCCCGGGATACCTGGTTTGACTCTTGGAATCACTGGATCGGTGGAGCTATTGTCTTATCCGTTCGACGCTCAAGTGGGTGGTAAACTACTCGAGCGGTTTCACCATCGATCTTCAAATTCATACATGAAGATACGGTGCCGGTCACTGAAATGAATTCTAATTTCTTCCACTGAACGCGAAGTTATTCTCTCGATACTGCGGGATAGTTTTTTGGAGGGTAATGTCTTCGGTAAAACGATTGATAGTGTACCAATTGTCAACGCTATCAAACAGTTTGACGCCATACTCAAATAATCATACCATGAATTGTGGTCTCCATTGCCAATGCTGTGCAGCGGATTCACTCCCGGAATACATGGCTTGACTCTTGAAATCGCAGGATACGTGAAACGATTGAGTTAGCCGTACGTCTCTCACAGAAGTTTGCAACGTTCTCGATCCGTTTGAACCTCGATATACTAATTCATACATGATGATAAGGTGCCGGTCACAGAAATAAATTCTAATTTCTTTCACTGAACACGAAGTCATACCCTCGATACAGCGGGTTAGCTTCTCGGAAGGCTAGGCCTTCGCTATAAACTTTGACTATATATCAATGCGTTACGTCCTACAAAGGTTCGACTCTGAACATTAATATTTGTACCATGAAATTGGGCTTACGATATCAATATTGTACGGTGGATGTACTCCTGGAATTCTTGCATTGTCGATCGGAATCACACTAAATGTGAAGCTATTGACTTAGCCGTTCGACTCGCAGCAAAGCTGGTAACGGTCTCCTACGGTTTGGCACCTGATCTTCTACTTCATACAAAAATTAAGGTGGCCGTCTATAAAATGTCTACTTATATTTATGCATGAGCACGAAGCAGAGCACCCCATACAAAGGGTTGATTTCTTCTGATGGTAGGTCCTTCGGTATAACCTTTGACTCAATGCGAATAGGTACCGTCCTACAATATTTTGACTCCGAACTTTAATACTCATACTGTAGATTGAGGTGTCGTATGCTAATACTGTACCGCGGAATTACACCCGGAATACCTGGTTTGACTTTCGGAATCTCAGCATAGGTAAAGCTAGAGACTTAGCAGTTCGTCTTTCACAGAATGTCGCGAGATTACTGTGCGGTTTGACCCTCGATCTTCTAATTCCTATTTCATACTAAGGTATGCCTCTGCTATAATGTCTACTATTTTGGTTCCGTGCGCAGTAAGCATGACACTCGCTAAGGCGCGTTATGTTCGAGGAAGATATCGTATTCAGTAAAAAGAAAGACACTAAACCAATTGATAATGTTCTCCGACGGCTTGATTCTCAACCTTAATATTCATGCTGTGAATTACGGTATCTATTGCCAATATGGTTAAGCGCATTTATGCCTAAAATACGTGGTTTGACTCTCGCAATCCATAGGAGATGCTATTGCCTTAGATGTGAGGCTTTCGTAGAAGGTGGAATCGTCTGCAATGGTTTCACTATCGATCTTACTATTCATACATGAAACAAAGCTATTCGTCTGCTAAAAATCAAATGATTGATTTCACTGGCACTAAGTATGATACTCGATACAGCGGGTTAGGTTCTAGGAAGGTATGGTATTCGTTAAATAGTATGACTTTATAACAATAGGTTATGTTCTCCAACGAAATGACTATCTACTTTAATATTCATACCGTGAATTAACGCGTCTATTGCGAATACTGTTCAGCGGATTTACTCCTAGAATGCCAGGCTTGACTCTCGGAATCACGACTGTAGGTGAAACTGTTGATGCAGCCGTTCGGCTCTCGGTGAATCTGGTAACGAGCTCAAACACTTTGACACTCGATCTTCTTATTCATAGGCGAAACTAACGAGCCCGTCTCCAAAATGTTTAATAATTTGGTCCTGTGAACACGATGTTATACCGACGATACTGCCGGGTTATATTCTCGGAAAGTTTGGTATCCATTAAAGAGTTATATGATATACCTGTTGGTAGCATTTTTAAACTGTTTGACGCCCTACTTTAATATTCATACCCTGAATGAAGGTGTCTATTGCCAATACTGCTAAGCAGATTTACTTCTGTATTACCAGGCTTGACTCACGGAATCACAACTGTAGGTGAAGCTATTGACTCAGCCGTTCGACTCTCAAAGAATGTGGTAACTTTATGGAAGAGTATTGCCAATAGACACGTTAATTCACGGTATGAATATCAAAGCACGCCGTCTAGCCGTAGTATCATTTCCTCTTGGTGTAGTGTAAAACTTCGTACAGAATGCCTTGCCCTCCGAAAAACTAACCCGCAGTATCGAGAGTATGTCACCGTGTTCAGAGGGACGAATTAGTGTACACTAAACTGTCCGCCACCTTAATTTCAATTATGAATCAGAAGCTCGAGTGTCAAACCGTTCGAGAATGTTATCACCTTCTGCGTGATTCAAATAGCTGAATCAATAGCTTCATACATCCTGTGATTCCGAGACTCAAGCGACATACTCCGAGAGTAATTGCGCTGTACAGAATTGGCAATAGATCCCTTAATTCACGGTTTGAATATTAAAATAGAGAATCAAAACGTTTGAAAACGTTACTAATTGATATAAAGTCAAATAATTTACCGAATGGCTTACCGACCGAGAAGCTAACCCGCCCTATCGGGAGAGGCTACGTGTGTAGCGATACACAATTGTAAACCTTTTTGTGACGCGGATCCTAATTTCATTATGAATAAGAAAATCGAGGGTGAAATCGCACCAGATCGTTACAACCTTCTGTGAGAGACGAACTGCAAAATCAAAGCTTCACATATCTTGAGATTCGGAGAGTCAAATGAGGTATTCCGGGAGTCTATCCGCTGTACAGTTAATACTGTACTTATATACCCTATTGCACGGTGTAAATATTAAAGTTCAGATTCAGACCGTTGTAGGACGCTACGTATTGGTATACAGTCAAACATTTCACACACGGCATTAACTTCGTCAATCTATCCCGCTGTATCGAGACTAAAACTTTGTGTTCGATGAAGCGTGTTAGTATGGATTTTAGTGACGGGCATCCTAATTTCAAGAATGACTAGGAATGTCTTGGTTCAAATCGTTAGAGAACGTGATCACCCTCTTCGAGTGTCGACCTACTGAATCACATGCTACACCTGTCCTGTGATTCTGAAAGTCTAAACGAGCATTCCGAAATTAAATCCGCTGAACTGTGGAAATGGAAACCATAATTCATGGATAGAATATAAAAATAGAGCGACAAACCGATTGAGAATGCTTCCAATTGGTATATAGTCAAACGTTTTATTGATGACGTTACCTTTCGAAAGCATAACGCGCTGTATTGAGTGTATGACAAGGTGTTCGGAGGAACAAATGGGTATACATTTTAGTACCAGTCACCTTAATTTCATGAATGAAACAGAAGATCGATGGCCAATCCATTCCAGAACATTACCACCATCATTGAGGATCGAACGGCTACGTCAATAGCTTCACCTATGCTTTGATTCCGACTGTCAAATGAGATATTCCTGGAGTAAATCTGCTTTAAAATATTGGCATATGGCACCCTGTGTCACGCTGTAAATGTTAAACCAGAGCGTCAGACCATTCGACAGCGTTACGAATTGGTATAAAATCAAACGTAATACCGAGGGCCCTACCTTCCGCGAAGCTCACCGGCTTCATCGGGAGTATAACTTCGAGTTTGAGAAAGAAGTTAGTATTCATTTTAGTGACGGGCACATTATCCTTCATATGTGAATTAGAAGATCGAGGGTCAAACATTTCGAGAACGATACCTACCTTCCTTCAGCGTGGAACGGCCGAGTTAATAGCTTCACTTATCCTGGGATTCAGGTAGGCGAACCAGGTACTCTCGGAGTAAATACCCTATACATTGTTGGAAATAAACACATTAGTTCAGAGATTGAATATTAAGCTGCACATCAAGCCGCTGTAGGACGGTACCAATTGGTGTAGAGTCCAACTGTTTACAGAAAGCTTACGCCCGTCAATCCATCCCGCCGTATCGGGAGTATAATTTCGTGCTGAGAGAAACACGTTAGTATACGTTTTAGAGATGGGCATCATAATTTCGTGTATGAATTTGAATATAGAGTGTCAAGTCGATCCAGAACGATACCACCTTCTATGAGGTTCGAACGGTTCAATGGCAGAGTTCGGAGAAGTTGGTTCGGAGAGTCAACCCAGGTACTCCGCGTGTAAGTGCGCAGAACAGTATTTCCAATAAACACATCAATCCGCGGTATGTATATAAATGTAGAAAGTCCTTCTACTATTTGTATAAAGTCCTTCTCTATCCTCATACCTTACCTTGTGTGAACCACATCCACTTGATCGAGTGTATAATTTCGTGATGAGAGAAACATATTCGTATACATTTTAATGACGTGCACCTTATTCAGATATACGAATTGAAATATCATGGATGAAGCCTTTCGAGATACTTGCCACCTTCTTTATGTGTCGAACGGCTAAGTTAACAGCTTCGCCTATCCGGTGATATTAAAGAACGGAGTCAAAGCGTTCTAGAACTTTACCTATTGCTCTGTAGTCAGACTTTTTGCAGTAGGCCCCATTTTCCGAGAAGCTGTCACGCACTATCTGGATTATATCTTCGTGTTCAGAGGAGCGAATTAATATGCATTCTAATCACGGGCACAATAATTTCATGTATGAATATGAAGATCGGGCGCCAAACCATTCGCGAAGTTTACCATCCTCCAAGTGCGTCGAACCGTTAGGTCAACAGTTTCAACTATCCTGTGTGTAAAACCAAGTATTCCGGGAGTAAATTCGCTGATCATTATTGACAATAGACACCTTTATTCTCGGTATGAATATTAAAGTAGATGGTCTAAGTGCTATGGAGCGATACATATTGGTAGAGAGTATAACATTTTATGGAAAGCCTTACTGTTGGGGCAGATAACCCACCGTACCGGATGTATAACTTCTTGTTCTGTGAAACACATTAGAATTCATTTTAGTGACATCACCATAAATTCATGTGTGAATTGGAATATTGATGATCTAACCGATCGAGAACGTTGCCACCTTCTGTGCGAGACGAGCGGCCAAGTGAATAGCTTCACCTGTCCTGTGATTCCGAGAGTCACACCAGGTATTCCGGCAGTGAATCCGCTGAACTGTATTGGCAATTGACAGTATAAATATTAAGCAATGGAGTCAATCCGATGTGCAAAGTTACCTATTGCTCCATAGTCAAACTTTTTACCGATGGTCTTACCCTCCGAGGTCCAAACCCGCTGCATCGATAGTATCACTTCGTGCCCGGGAAAAAAAATTGGTACACACATTTGTGACGGTCGCATTTATTTCATGTATGAATTAGAAGGTCGAGCGTCAAACCGCTCGAGGACGTTGCCACCGTCTGTGAGAGGCGAGCGGCTAAGTCAATATCGTCACCTATCTTGTAATTCTGATAGTCAAGTCAGAAATGGCGGGAGTAATTCCGCAGTAAGGTATTGATATTAGACACCCTATTTCACGGCATAGATACTAAACTACAGTGTCAAACCGCTGTAGAACGTTACCACCTCCTTTTGGAGTCGAACCGCTGAGTCAACAGCATCATCCGTAGTTGTGATTCCAAGCGTCAAGCCTGGCAATCCAGGAGTAAATCCGCAGAGCAGTATTGGCGATAGAAACATCAATTCACAGCATGAATATTAATGTAGAGAGTCAAACCGCCCGTCACCATTACAGGAAGTTATAAGGTCATTCTTTTTAGAGATTACCTTACCTTCATAGAACATAATAGGCAGCAGGGAGTGTGTTGCTTCGTGATCAGAGAAACAAATTAGTGTTCATTTTAGTGTCCGGACCATTAATTTAATGTATAAATGAGAGGGTCGGTAGGCAAACCGATCCAGAAGGTTACCACCTTCTTAGAGAATCGTACAGCTATGTCAACAGCTTCACCTGTCCTGTGATACCGAGAGTCAAATCAGGTAAGACGGGTAAAAGATCGCTGAAGTTTATTCGCAACTGACACATTAATTCACGGTCTGAATATTACAGAAGAGCGTTGGAGAGCATTACCCGTTCGTCTAATGCCTAACATTTTACGGAATGTGTTAATTTCGGCGAACCTCGCCCAATACATCGAGAGTATATCATCTTTTTCAGAGAAAGAAATTATTATTCATTTCAGTGACGGGCATCTTTACTTCGTATATGAATCAGAAGATCGGGAGTCTAACCTTTCAAGAATGTTACCACCATATTTGAGAATCTAACGGCTTGGTCAATAGCTACTCCTATCCTTTGAGTCCGACCGTCAAGTGAAGTACTCCGAGAGTAAATCTGCTGTATATTATTGGCCTTAGACACCCTGCCTGACGGTATGAATATTAAAGTAGATAGTCAATCCATCGATGAGCATTACCAATTGGTATAGAGTCGCTCTTTTTACCGAATACATAACCATCCATGAACCTACCGCGCTGTAGCGAGTGGAATGCTCAGGGCTCACGAAAACATGTATGTAGACATTATAGCAGAAGTACACCTTATTTTCAAATATGAATGAGTAGATCGAGTGTCAAACGGTTCCACCGCTACCACCGTCATTGCAATTCGAACGGGTACGTCAATAGCATCATATATCATGTGATTACGACTCTCAAATGGTGCTCCCGGGAGTAGATCTGATGTACAGTATAGGCATTTGACAGTCTGTTTCGCGGTATGAATATTAAAGTACAGAGTCAAACCGTGTTTGAACGTTATCAATTGCAATAAACTCAAACGTTTCGGCGAAGGCGTTACCGTCCCAGGAGCTAACCCGCTGTATCGAGAGTATAGCTCCGTGTTTAGGGATACTCGTTAGTAAACAGTCTAGAGGCGGGAACTGAATTTCATTATGAATAAGGAGATCGAGGATCAAACCGTTCGAGATAGATACCTCGGTCTGTAAGAGTCGAACGGCCAAGTCAATGACATCACCTATGCTGTGGTTCGGAGAGTCAGCCTGGGAAAACCGAGAGTAAGCACGCTGAAGAGGATTGGCAATAGACACTTCAATTCGCGGTTTGAATATTAATACAGGCTGTGAAGCAGTTGAATAAAATTACTTATATGTGTATGGTCGATCTTCTGTCAGAATGCCTCACCATCCGAAATACTAACCAGCTGTATCGGCAGTATAACACCGCGTTCAGAGCTACGAACTACTATACATTTTAGTAACGTGCACCATAATTTCATGCATGAATTAGAAGATCGTGTGTCAAATCTCTTGAGAACGTTATTACATTCTGCGATTGACGAAGGGCTATTTCAACAGCTTCACCCATCCTGCGATTCCGAGAATCAAACCAGGTATTCCAGGAGTAAATCCGTTGAACACTATTGGTAACACACACTCGAATTCTCGGTTTGATTACTAAAATAAAGCGTCAAACCGTTTGAGAATGTTACCAATTGCTATAAAGTTAACCGCTTAACCGACGACCATCACCTGCGAACAAATAACCCGCTGTATCGAGAGAATCACTTCTAGTTCAGAGAAAGAAGTTAGTATCCATCTCAGTGACGGGCGCTTTAATTTCATGTGTGGTTTAGAAGATCGAGTGTCAAACGGATCGGGAACCTGACAAAATTCGTTGAGAATCGAACGGCTAAATCAACAGCTTCACCTATCCTGGGATTCCGGGATTAAAACCAGGCATTCCAGGAGTAAGTTCGATCAAAAGTAATGGCAATGGACACATTAATTCGCGGTTTGAATATTACAGTATAGCGTTAAACCGATTGAGAACGTTACAAATTCGTATAATGTCAAACATGTTACCGAAGACATTACCAGCCGAGAACCTAACCCGCTGTATCGAGTGTATAACTTCGCGTTTCGGGAAACAAATTAGCATTCATTTTTTTGACGGGCAGCAGAATTTGAAGCATGAATTAGAAGATCGATGGTCAAATCCTTCGTGACCGTTACCACCTTCCTTGAGATTCAAACGGTTTAGTCAATGGCTTCACGTATCCTGTGATCCAGAGCGTCAAACCAGGTATCCCTGGAGTAAACTCCGCTGCACGGAATTGGCCAATGGAGACTTCAGTTCACGGTATGAGTATTAAAGAAGGAGTCATACACATGCCCATAAAGTCAATTCTTTGCATTTATCATTATCAATGCGCATAAAGTCATACATTTTACCGAATACCGTACCTTCCGAGAACCTAACACGCTGTAGCGTGTGTCCTGCTTAATGTGGACGGAAACATATAAGTAGGCATCTTAGAGAACGAACACCACATGTTTGTGTGTAAATATCAACATCGAATGTCAAAGCGTTGCAGAACGTTACCACCTTCTTTGGAAGACGGACGGCTAAATCCATAGCTTGACCTATTCCAATATTCTATGAGTCAATCCATGTATTCCTGGAGTAAATGCTACTAATTTGCTTCCTTGAACACTGAGCAAGACACTTGCTGCAGCTGGTTGGGCTTCTCGGAACTTATGGCCTTCTGTAAAAAGTTTTACGCCATACGAATAGGTAACGTTCTACAAAGATTTAACTTGCGACTTTAATATTCGAACCGTGAATTAATATGTCTATCGCAAATAATTTTTCAGCAGATTTATTACCGGAGTGCCTGCTTTTAATCTCGGAACCACAATATATGTGAAGCTATTGGCGTAGCTGTGCGACTGTCATAGAAAGTGGTAATGCTCTCACGCGCATTGACCATCGGTATTTGAATTCATACATGAACATATGACACCGTCACTAAAGTTTATAGGAATGTGTTTCTCTAACCACAAAGCTATACTCTATGAACAGCGGGTTAGCTTCTCCGAATGTGAGGCTATCGGTCAACAGCGTGTCGTCATACAAAAATGTGACGTTCTACAACGGTTACACACAGTACTTTAATATTCATACACTGTATTTGGGTGCCTTTGGCCAATACTGTTCAGCTAATTCACTCCGAACAACCCGGTTTGGCTCACGGAATCAAAGGATAGGTGATGCTTTTGATATAGCCGTTCGACCCTCGAAGAAGGTGGTATCGTTCTCTAACGCTTTGGCCCTCGCTAAGGATACTTACAAACGAACAAGTGTTGCTCGTCTGTTAAAATATCTACTAATTTGTTTCCGTGCACATTAATCAGGACACACGCTACAGCGTGTTAGGTTCTCGGAAGGTACGGTATTCGGTAAAATGTATGACTTTATGCCCATTGATAATGTTCTCCGCCGGTTTAATTCTCTACATTAATATTCATACGATGAATTAAGTCGCCAGTTATCAAAAAACTTCACACCGGACTTACTCGCGGATTATCTGATTTGACTCTAGGTATCACAGGACAGGTGAAGCAATAGACAGCCGTGCGACTCCCACAGATGGTGGCATCGTTCTCGAACCGAGTGATGCTCTACCCTCTATTTCTACATGAAATTAATGTAACAGTCACTAAAATATATACTAGTTTGCTTCTCTAAACAAGAAGATATAATCTCGAAACAGCGGGGTTAGATCCACGGCATATAAGGCCTTCGGTAAAAGGATTGACGCGATACAAGTTGGTAACATTCTCGTGCTCGAATGGTTTGACACACGATAGTCTGATTGAAATATGAAATTATGCTTCCCGTCATTCAAATGTATGCTAATCTGGTTCGCTTATCACGAAGACACACTCTCTACACTGCGCGATACGTTTTCGGAAGGTAACGTATTCTGTAAGAAGAATGACTCCATACCAGATTGTAATGTTCTCCGACGAGTTTACTTCCTTCCGTAATGCCCATGCCGAGAATTTAGGTGTCCATTGCCATTGTTGAACAGCGGATGTACTCTTGTATACCTAGATTGATTCTCGAATCTCAGGATAGATGAAGCTATTGACATAGCCGTTCGTCTCTCGGAGAGTGTGGTAACGTTCTTGAACGGTTTCACCCTCGACCATCTCATTCATACATGAAATTAAGGTGCCCTTCACTGCAATGTATACCAAATTGTATCCCTGAGTACGAAGTAAAGCTCTACATACATCGGAATACGTTCTCGGGGGGTATGGTATCCGGTAGAAAGTTTGACAATATACCAGTATGTACCGTTCTACGATGGTTCAAATATCTTTATTACTATTCAAACCGTTAATTGCGGTGTCTCTTGCCAATACTGTACCGTTCATAAGCTCCCAGAATATCTGGTATAGCTTTCGGAATCACTGATATGTGAAGCTATTGACTTAGCCGTTGTCGCTCACAGAAGGTGGTAACGTTCTCGAACGGTTAGTCCCACGAGCTTCTGATGCATATATGAAATTATTATCACCGTCACAGGAATGTATACTATTTCGCTCTCCTGAACTGGTTTCTATATTCACGATACAGCGGGTCAATTTTACAGAGGGTAATGCATTCTGTAACTAGGTTGTCCTACACGAATAGGTAATGTTCTACAACGGCCGTCGGCCTGCTTTGATATTCAAACCGTGAATTAAGGTGCAAGTTGCCAATACTCTTCAGCGGATTTCCTTTCGAAATACCTTGTTTGCCATTCGGAATCACAGGATAGGTGGAGCTATTGACTTGTGCATTCGGCTCTCGAAGAGGGTGGCTGCGTTCTCGATCGGTTTGATCATCGATCTCCTAATTCATGCCTCCAATTAATGTTTTCGTCACTAAAATGCATACTAATTCTTGCTTCTGTGCACGATGTTATATTCTGGTTACAACAGGTTAATCTTTTAGACGTTACGGTATATGGTATTACGTTTTACTTTACAGCAATTGGTAACGTTCTCAATCGAATTGACGCTCTACTTTAGTATTCAAACCGTGAATTAAGGTGTCAATTGCCAATACTCATCAGCGGATGTTACTTCCAGGAGTTCCTGGTTTGTGTCTCCGAATCTCAGAATAAGTGACGCTTCTGACTTAGCTGTGCGACTCTCGGTGATTCTGATAACGATATCGAACGGATAGACACTCGATCTTCTAATTCATACATGAAAAATACGTTGTCGGTCTCCTAAAATGCCTCCTATCTAGCTTCCGTGAACACTAAGCATGACATTCGTTACAGGGGTATCGGTTTCGGTTCTTGGAAGGAAACGTATCTGGTAAGGATTAAGACGTAATATTAATTGGTATCATTCACAAGTGGCCTGACGCTGTAATTTAACATTCATACAGTGAGTTGAGGTATTTATTGCCAATACAGTCCTGCGGATTTACTTCAGGAATACCTGGTTTGACTCTCCGAATCGCTGGCTAGGTGAAGCTACTGACATAGCAGTCCGCCTCTCACCGATGGTGGTAACGTTCTTGAACGATTTGACACTCCATCTTCTAATTTATACATGAAATTAAGGCTCCCGTCGCTGAAATGAATACTAATTTCTTTCTCTGAATACGAACATATACTCTCGATGAAGCGGGTTGGTTTTTTTGGGGGGTAGGTCTTCGGCAATACGTTTGACTTTATAACAATTTGTAACGATCTGAAATGGTTTGACGCGCTATTTTAATATTCAAATCGTGAATAAAATGCCTATTACCAACACTGTTCAGCGAATTTTCACCCAGAATACCTGTTTTGCCTCTCGAATCTCAGGATATGTGAATCTACTTACTTAACCGTTCGTCTCCCACTGCAGGTGGTAACGCTCTCGAACGGTTTGACACTCGATCTTCTCAGTTATGCAGGAATTTAAGGTGCTCGTTTGTAAACGTATACTTGTTCGTACCTCTACACACGGTGTTATACTCTCGAATCGGAGAGTTTGCTTCTCCGAAGGAAGGCCCATAGGTAAATAGTGTGACTTTATACCAATTGGCAAAGATCTCAAACGGTTTGACACTCTATCTTAATATTCATTCCGCGAATTAAGGTTTCTATTGCCAAGACTGTATTTCCTCCCGGAATACATGGTTTGACTCACTGTATCACAGGACAGTTGACGCTATTGACTTAGCCGTTTGTATCTCAGAGATGGTGACATCGTTCTCGAACGGCTTGACACTCGATTTTCATGTTCATACAGTAACTTAAGGTGCTCGTCACTAAATGAATACCAATTTCTCTCCGTAAACATGAAGTTATACTCTCGATACAGGTGATTAGTTTTTCGGAGGGATAAGGTCATCGGCGGAACATTTGACTTCATAGCAATTGGTATCGTCAAACAAGGGTTTGGCGGTCTGCATTAACATTCAATCTGTGAACTGAGGTGCATATTGCCAATACTGTTCAGGAGAATTACTCCAGTAATTCCTGGTTTAACTCTCGGAATGACAGGATAGCAAAAAACTACTGTCTTAGCCGTTCGACCCTCAGGAAACGTGGTAATGCCCTGGAACGGTATGACCCTCTATCTTATTATTCATACATGAAAGATACGATGCTCGCCACCAAAATGAATACTAATTATTAATCTCAACACAAAGCAAGGCACTCCATGCTGCCGGTAATGTTCTCGGAAGGAATGTAGTCTGTAAGTGGATGAATCTATAGCAATTTCTAATATTGCCCGACGATTTGACTTCCAACTTTGGAGCTCAGGCCGAGAATTTAAGTATCCATTGCCGATTCTGTTCAGCGGACTTCCTCCTGGAATTCCAGGATTGACTCTCGGAATCACGAATATAGGTGAAGGTATTGAAGCAGCCGTCCAACCCTCGAAGAAGCTGGTATCGTTCTCGAACGGTTTGACACTCGATCTTCTAATTAATAGATTAAACTAACGATCCCGGCACTAATATGATTACCAATTGGATTATATAACCACGAAGTTATACTGTCGATACTGAGGGTTGTATTCTCAGACGGTAAGGCATCCACTGAAGAGTATAACGTTATTCCATGTAGTAGCATTCTCAAAACGGTTTCACGATCTGCTTTAATATTCATACCGAGAATTAATGTGTCCATTGCCAATAGTGTACAGCGAAGCTATTGATTTAGCGATTCGTCCCCCGCAGAAGGCGGCAACATTCTCCGAGCGGTTTGTCACTCGATCTTCTAGTTCAACCTGAAATTAATGTGCTTGGATCTATAACCAATAATAATTCGCGTCACTGAACACGATGTTACATTCTCAATACAGCGGGTTAGTTTATTTGTCGGTAAGGTCTTCGGCAATACGTTTGATATTATAGCAATTTGTAACGATCTCAACTGGTTTGACGCTCTATTTTAATATTGAAATCGTGAGTAAAGTGCCTATTACCAGCACTGATCAGCAGATTTTCTCTCGTAATACCTGGATTGACTCTCCGAATCGCAGGGAAGGTGAAGCTATGACTTAGCCGGTCGTCTCACACTGGAGGTGGTAACGCTTTCGAACGCTTTGTCTCTCGGAGATGATAATTATTCACAAGCATGTGGTGTTCGCCTGCTAAAATGCCTTCCAATTTGTTTCCGTGAACATTAAGCAGGACACTATCTACTGCAGTGGTAGGTTCTCGGAACGTTTGGTATTCGGTAAAAGGAATGACGTTATGCTGATTGGTAATGTTCTCTGTCAGTTTGACTTTCCACATTATTATTCATCCTCGAATTATGGTGCGCATTGCCACTACTGTTCAGCGGGGTTGACACCCGGAATGACTGGGTTGACTGCCGGAATCACAGGATTGGTGAAGGTATTGACTGATTTCTGCGACTCTCAAGGATGGCGCTAACGATCTGGACCAGGTTGCCTCTCAATATCCTTATTTATCCATAAAATAATCGTGCCCGTCACTGAAATGAGTACAAATTTGTTTCTCCTATAACGATGTCATACTCTTGATACTGCTGGATACGTTCTCGGATGATAACGTAGTCTGTAAAAAGGATGACTCTATAGCAATTTCTACTGTTCCCCGACGATTTGAATTCCAACTTTAATGTTCGTGCCGAGAATTTAGGATTCCATTGCCAATGCTGTACAGCGGATGTAATCCTAGAATGCCTAGTTTGGCAATCGGTATCAGCGGATAATTGAAGTTATTGGCGTAGCTGTGCCACTCTAAAAAAAGGTTGCTACGCTCAAGAACGGTTTGCCCTCGATATCCCATATATGCATGAAAGTAATTTGTCCGTCTGCTAAAATATCTAGCAATTTTATTACGTTGAAACTAAGGAACACAATCGCTGCATCGGTTTGGTTTCTCGGAAGGTAAGGAATTGTGTAAAGCGAATGACTTTATTCCAATTAGTAACATTCCCTAACGGATTGACTCTGTATATTAAAATTTATACCCCGAAGTATCGTGTCTGTTGCCAATTACTTTTCAGGGGATTTACTCCCGAATTACATGGTTTGGCTCTTGGAATCACAGGATAGATGAAGCTATTGACATAGCCGTTCGACTCCGAAAGAAGATGGTACCGTTTTCTAACGGTTTGACTTCCGATTTTGCTATTTATACATGGAAATGTGATGTCCGGCTGCTCACGTGTCGACTAACTTGTATCCGTCAACAATAAGCAAGACACTCGCTAATGCGAGATAGGTTCTGATAAGGGAAGCTATTCGGTAAATAGAATTTAAGTAAAACAACTTCTTGTTCTCCCTTCGGATTGACCTTCTACTGCAATATTCAAGCCGCGAATGACGGTGTCTATTGCTAATACTGTTCTGCGTATTTACTCCTGGAAAACCAGGCTTAGCGCTAGGAATCGCTGGATGAGTGAAGCTATTGATCTATCCGTCCGACTTCCAGAAAGGGTGGTATCGTTCTCAAATGGTATGACGCTCTACTGTATTATTCAATCCGTGAATAAAGGTATCTATTGCCAATATTGTACAGCGCATATACTCCCGTAATATCACGTTTGACATTCGGAATCACAGGATATATGATGCTATTGACTTACCCGTTCGAATCACAAAGAAGGTGGAAACTTTCTCGAACGGTTTCACCCTCGATCTTCAAATTCCATATTGAAATTAAGGAACCTGTCACTAAAATATTTAATAATTTGCTGCTCTGAACTCGAAGATATACTTTCGATGCGAAGGGTTATTTTCGTCGAGGTTAGGCTATCGGTAAAATGATTAACTGTATACCAGTATGCATCTTTCAACAATGGTTTGACGGTCTGCTTTAATATTCAAATCGTGAATGAAAGTGTGAATTGCTAATACTTTTCAGCGGATTTACTCATTAAATACCTGGGTTGACAATCGGAATCACAGTATAGGTGAAGCTACTATCTCAGCCGTTCAAGTCTCAAGATGTTGGTAAAGTTCTCGAACGATTTCACTCTTCCCCGTGTAACTCATGCGTGGAATTGAGGTGTCCGTTATTAAAATGTATACAAATTTGTATCTCTGTTTACAAAATTATACTGTCGATACCGCGGATTAGGTACTCGGATGTAAGGTCTTTGATGAAAGTTTTGATGTTATACCGATAGGTAACGTTCTACAAAGATAAAAATGTGTACTTTAATATTCAAACCGAGAATTAAGATGTCCGCTGCCAATACTCTTCAGCGTATTTGCTTTCGAATTACATGTTGTTACCCTCGGAATCACAGGATGGGAGAAGCTATACACTTGTATGTTCGTTCGACTCTCAAACCGGGTGGTAACGTCCTCGAAAGGTTTCACCATCGAGCTTCCAATCGATACATCAAGTTAATGTGCCCGACACTGAAATGAATACTAATTTCTTCCTGTGAACACGAACTTCTTCTCTCGACGAAACCGGTAGGGCTTGTGGGAGGTAAGAGCGTCGGTACTACGTTTGACTTTATATCAATTGGTACCCCACTAAAACGGTCTGACGCCATACTCGAATATTCAAACCGTGAATTAATGTGTCTGTGGCCAATATTGTTTAGCGAATTTACACCCGGAATACCTACATTAACTCTCGGAATCGCAGGCTAGGTGAAGCTACTGACTTAGCTGTTCGTATCTCACAGACGATTCCTACGTTCTCGAGCGGGTTGACAACCGATCTTCTAATTTATACATCAAGTTTAGGAGCCCGAAACTGAAATGAAGACATATTTCTTGTTCTAAAGACGAAGTTATACTCTAGATGATGCCGCTGATGCTCGTGGAGGATAAGGCAGTCGGTAAAACGTTTGACATTATACCAATTGGTAGCGCTCTAAAACGGTCTAACGCTCCACTTTAATATTCTAAAAGTGAATTATGGTGCCACTGCCAATACTGTTCAGCGGATTTACTCACGGAATACCATGCATGACTCTCGGAAACTCAGGTTATGTAAAGCTATTCACATAGCAGATCGAATATCAAAGAGGGTGGCAACGTTCTCGAACGTTATGACCCTCGATCTTCTAACTCACATATGAAATTTATGAACCCGACACAGAAATGAAGACAAATTTCTTTTTCTGAACACGATGTGATACTATCGAAAGGGCGGGTTATATTCCCAGAAGGTATGTCTATCGGTAAAGTGTTTGACTCTGTACCAATATGTAAAGTCCTATAACAGTTTGACGGTGTGCTTCAATATTCAACACCGTTATCTAAGGTGTCAATTGCCAATACTCTTCAGCGGACTAACTCGCGGAGTACCTGGTTTGACTCTCCGAGTCACTGGATGGATAAAGCTATTGACTTAACCGTTCATCTCTCACAGAAGGTGGCAATGTCCTCGAACGCTTTGACCCTCCATCTTCCAAATCATAAATAAATTTAAGGTGACGTCACTAAATAGTATACAGTTCCTACCACTGAATATGTTGTTACACTCTCGATAGAGCTGATAAGTTTTTCGGAGGGTAAGGCATTCTGTCGGATGCTTAACCCTACACGAATAGGTAATATTCTACTACGGATTGACGCTCCACTTTAATATTCAATCCGCGAGTAAAGGTATCTATTGCCAACACTGTGCTGCAGATCTACTCTCGGAATACCTAGTTCGACACACGGAATCCAAGCATAGGTGAAGATATTGACTTAGCCGTACGGCTCTCAATGAAGTTGCTAACGTTCTCGAACGCGCTGACCCTCGATATTTTAAATCATTCATGAATTAATCGTGCCGGTACTAAATTGCATGCAAATGTATTTCTATAAAGACGATGCTATCCTCTCAATGCGGCGCGTTATATGTTCGGAGGATATTGTCCTCGGTAATGCGTATGACCTTATAGCAATTCGTAACGTTCTCAAACGGATTGACGCTCTATTTTAAGATTCAAACCGTGAATTAAAGGTGTATATTACCAATACTGTATAGCGGATTGAATCCCGGAATACCCGATTTGACTATCGCAATCACATGATAGGTGCTGTTCTTCACTCAAAAAAGGTCGCTGCATTGTCGAACGGTTTGGACTCTGGATATTCATATACGTACATGAAAATCTGGTGTCCCTCGCTAAAATGAATTTTAATTTCAGTCTCTGATCCGAAGTCATACTCCTGTTGCAGCAAGTTAGGTTCTCCGTATGTAAGGCTTTCTGTATGGTATTTGGCACTATAGGAATAGGTGACGTTCAACAACTGTTTGACTCTGTACTTTGATGTTCATACCGTGAATTAATGTGCCTATTGCCAATGACGTACAAGGCATTTGCTCGCGGAGTACATGGTTTGAGTCTCGGTATCACAGGACTGGCGTAGCAATTGACTTAGCCGATCGACTCTCAACAAAGGTGGTAACTTTCTCGAAAGATTTGCCTCTCCAGTTTGCTATTCATTCATGGTAATATCGTGTCCGTCTGCCAAAATTTCTACCAATTTGTTTCCGCGACCATTAAGCAAGACACTCCCAGCAGCGGGTTGGGCTTCTCGGCAGGTAAGGCCTTCGGTAAAGAGTTTGCCTCAATACCAATTCGCATTGTTCTACAATGGTGTGACTCTGGAGTTTAATATTTATACCGTGAAATAAGGTGTACTATGCCAATACTATACAGCGGATTTACTTCCAGAGTACTTTGTTTGAATCTCGGAAATACAAAATACGTGAAGCTATTGATTTAGACGTTTGAATCACAAAGAAGGCTGCAACAATCTCAATCGGTTTGACTTTCTGTCGCCTTAGCCATACACGTAATGAAGGTATACATTTGCCACAATACCTCCTGCTTTCTAATGTGAGCATTAATTTTGTCTCTCGCTACAGCGGGTTGCTTCTCGGATGATACGGCCATCTGGACAAAGATTCACTCTCTACCAATATGTAACGTTACACAGCTGTGTGATTGTGTGATTCAATATCTATAACGGGGGTAGGGGTTTTTGATGCCGATACTGTACAGTGGATTAAGTCCTGGAATAGCTGGTGTGACTCTCGGAATCGCAGGATAGGTGAAGCTTTTCACATGGCCGTTCGTCTCTCACAGAAGGTGGTAACGTTCCCGAACAGTTCGACATTTGATCTTCTAATTCGTACATGAAATTACGGCGCTCGTCAGTAAAAGGTCTACCAATTTGTGTCTCTGGACACGAGGTTATACCTACGGTACTGCGCCATATGATCCAGGATATCAAGGGCATCGGTAAAAAGTTTGGCTTTATACCAATTGGTAAGGTTCATCAACGGTTTTCACGCTGTACATTAATTTTCAATTCGCGAAATATGATGTTTATTGCCAATAAACTTCAGCGGATTTACTCGAGGAATACGTGGCTTGCCTTCCTTAGTCTCAGGATGCGTGTAGCAACTGACATAGCCGCCCAACTCCCAAAGAAGGTGGTCACCTTTCCGAACCGTTTGACACGCTACCATGGAATTCATACATGAAATTAAGGTGAGCGTCGCTGAAATGCATTACTAATTAGCTTCTCTGAACACGGAGTTATATACACCATACGGCGGTTCAGCTTCGCCGAAGGTATGCCTTAGGTGGAAAGTTTGACTCAATAGCAATTCGTACCGTTCTGGAACGGTTTGCCTCCCGAACATCTCATTCATGCGAGAAGATAAGGTGCCCGACAATACAATTCATGCTACTTTGTTTCCGTTTACACTAACGAACACATTCGTGCAGCAGATTAGGTTCTCGGAGAATCAGGTAATTGGTAAAACGTTTGACTTTGTACCAAGTGGTAACGTTCTCAACTGGATTCACGCTCTGCTTTAATATTTGAACCGGGAATTAATGTATCTATAACCAGTAGTGTACAGCGGATAGACTCCCGGAATACCTGGTTTGCCTATCGGAATAGCAGGATAGGTGAAGCTATTGGCTTAGCCGTTCGACTGTCAAATAAGGTGGGATCCTTCTCGAACGAATCGACTGCAGATTATTCTGTTCATACATGAAAATGAGGAGTCCGTCTGCTAAAATGTCCAATATTTGGGTCCGTGAGCACCAAGAATTACACCCGCTAAAGCGGGTTTGGCACTTGGAGGATAGGGTATCCGGTAAAAAGGTAGACTATATATCATTTGGAAATGTGCTCAAAAGGTATGGCTGTCTACTTTAATATTCATAGCCTGAATTTAGTTGACTAATGCCAATACGATTCAGCGGGCTGAACATTATGCCTATCGATCTCCTTATTCGTACATGAAATGAAAGTGTTCGTCACTAAAAGGAATAACAGTTTGTTTCACTGAACACGAATTTCGACTATCGATACAGCAGGTTAGGATCTCGGAAGGTAAAATCTTCAGTCAAGAGATTGATTTTATACGAATAGGTATCGTTCTGCAACTGTTTGGCTCTTTACGTTAACATTCAAACCGTGAATTAAGGTGTCTATTGCCAATATTGTTCAGCGGATTTACTCCCGGAGTACCTCTTTAACTTTCGGAACCGGATGATAGGTGAAGCAATTGACTCAGCTGTTCGAAGCTCAAAGGCGGTGGCATCGTACTCGAACGCTTTGAATCGCGATTTTTCTATTCATACATGAGAATATGGCGCCCGCCTGCTAAAATATCTGATTATTTGTTTCCGTGAGTACAGAAGAAGACACTCACTGCAGCGGGTTATGTTCCATGAAACTGAGGTATTCGGCGAAAGGAATGACTTTATAGCATTTAGTAATGTTCTCCGACCGTTTGACTCTATACTTTAATATTCCAAGGGTGAAATAAGGTGTCCATTGTCAATTCTGTTCTACGGATTTACTCCTGGAATACCAGGTTTGACCCTTGGACTGTCAGGGCAGGTGAAGCTATTGAGGAACCTATGCCACTCTCAAAGTAGGTGGTTACGTGGGTCTCGATTTTGCTACTCATAATCAAAGCTAAGTACATCTTCCAAAATGTCTACCAATTTGTTTGCGTGAACACTAAGCATGTTGCTCCCTACAGCGGGTAAGTTTCTCGGGAGGCAAGGTATTCAGTAAAAAGAATGACTTTACACCAATTAGTAATGTTCTCCGATGTACGGCGGATTTACTACAGGAATGCCTGGTTTGGTTCTAGGTATCACAGGATGGGTGAAGCTATTGACTTAGCCGTTCGAATCCCAAAGTAGCTTGTACCGTTCTCGAACGGTTCGACCCTCGATCTTCGAATTCACACCAGAAATTATGGTGTGTTAGGTTCTAGGAAGGTAATAAATTTGGTACAAGGAATGACTCTATACCTATTGATAATGATCTCCGACGTATTGATAATCTACTGTAATATTCATATCTTGAGATAACGTGTCTATTGTCACTACTCTTCAGCGGACTCTCTCATGGAATACCACGCATCATTCTCGGAATCACACGATACCGTAAGCTATTGACTTAGCTATTCGACTGTCGATGAAGGTGGCAACGTTCTCGAACGATTCGATCCTCGATCTTTTAATTAATACATAACACTAAGGCGCCCGACAATAAAATATATAATAATTTGTTTCTCTGTTCACGAAGTTATGCTTTCGATACTGCGAGTAAGGTTCACGGAAGGTAAGGCTTCCGACATAAAGTTTGACTGTATAGGAATAGGTAATGATCTACAACATTTTATCTCTCTGCTTTATCATTCATACCGTGTATTAAGGTGCCTATTGCCAAAACTGTTCAGCGCATTTGCACACGGAGCTCATGGTTTGTCTATCGGAATCACTGGATATGTGAAGCTATTGACTTAGCCGTTCCAAACTAAAGGAGAGTGGTGGACGATATGGAACAGTTTGCCTTCCAATTCGTACTTGAAATTAATGGTCTTGTCGCTAAAGCGTATACTAATTCGTCCAACTGAACACAGTGTTACACTCTCGATACAGCGGGTTAGTTTATCGGAGGGTAAGGTCTTCTGTAAAACGTTTGACTATATGGCATTTGGTAACGATCAGAAACGGTATGACGCTCAGTCTTAGTATTCAACGAACTATGGTATCTGTTGCCAATAATCTTTAGCGCATTTACGCCGGAATACCTTGCTTGTCACTCGAAATTATAGGATAGGTGAAGCTAATAACAAAGGCGTTCTCGAACGGTTTTACCATCGATCATCTAATTCATATATGAAGTTTAGGTGCCCGTCACTGAAATGAAGACAAATTTCTTTCTCTGAACACAAAGCTATACTCTCGATACGGAGGGTTAGCTACTCGGATGGTAAGGATTTCGGTAATATGTTTGCATCTATAGAAGTGGGTACATTCCTACAACAGGTTGACGGCCTGCGTTAATATTCATACCGTGAAGTAAGGTGTCTGCTGCCAATACGCTTCAGCGGATCTACTCTCGGGTACCAGATATGTCTCTGGGATCCAAAGGATACATGGATCTATTGTCTTACCCTTTCGAGTCTCAAACAAGTTGGCAACTTTCTCGAGCGGCATGATCCAGGATCATCTTATTCATAATGAAATTAAGGTCCGCGCCACTAAATTGGTTTCTAGTTTCTTCTCTGAAACGAAGATATACTTTCAACGCGGCGGCTTAACTTCTCCGAAGATAAGTCTATCTGGAAAGATTTTAACACTTACCAATAGGTAACGCTCTACAATGGTTTGACGGTCCGCTATAATATGCAAGCGCGAAATAGTGTTTCTATTGCCAATACTGTTCGGTGGATTTACTCCCGCAGTACCTTGTATGCCTCTTCGAATCACAGGATAGGTGAAGCAATTGACTTATCCGTTCGAGTCTCAAAGGGTGTGGTAACGTTCTCAAACGGATTGACGAAAAATTTTTATATTTAAACCATGAATGAAGGTGCATATAATGAATAGCGCTCAGCGGATTTATATCTGGTCTGACTCTCGGAATCGCAAGATGGGTGAGTCTATTGACTTTGCCATTCGGATCTCACAGAAGGTGGCAACGTTATCGAGAGGTCTGTCTCACTATCTTCTTATTGATACACGTAATAAGGGATCTGGGCACTATAATATATACTAATTTGATTCTCTAAACTCGAAGCTATACTCTCGATACAGCGGTATTGATTCTCGGCGCGTAAGGTCTTCGGTAGAGCGTTTGACATTATACGAATTTGTAACGATACCATTCCGTTTGACTCTCCACTGTAATATCATACCTTGAATGAATGTGTCCATTGTTAATACTGCATTGTGGATTAACATCCGACATACCTGGTCTGGCCCTCGGAGCCGCATGATGGTTGTACCTACTGACTAAGCCGCTCGACTCTCATTGATGGTGGTATCGTTCTGGAACGCTTTGATATTCTATGTTCTGATTCATACACGAAATTATGATGCCCATCACTAAAATGTATACCTATGTCTTTCTTTGTGCACGAAGTTATACTCCCACCCTATGCAGCGGGATTGGTTCACGGCAGGTAAGCTTTCTGTAACAACTTTGACGCTATACCAATAGGTATCGTCCCACAGCGGTTTGACGTCGAGCTTGATATTCAATCCCTGATTTAATGTGTTTGTTTCCAATAATGTACGGGGCATTTACTCCCGGAGTACCTGCCTTGACTATAGGAATCCCTGGATATGTGAAGCTATTAACTTGGCCGTTCGGTGCTCAAGGATGGAAGGTATTGTCCTCGAACTGCTTACACCTCGATCATTTAATTCACACTTGAAATTAAGGGTACCGTCAATAAAATGTAAACTAATTTGCTTCCATGTATACGAAGTTGTACTCTTGATACAGCGGCTTAGGTTCACGGTAGGTAAGATTTTCTGTAAAAAGATTGACTTTATATAAACTGGTAATGTTCTCCGATGGGTGGACCCCTCCACTTTAATATTCAAACGTTGCTTAAGGTGACCATTGACAAAACTGTTCAGCGCATTTGCAACTGGAATACCCGGCTCGACTTTCGATATGACAGGATAGGTGAAGCTATTGATTTAGGCGTTCGTCTCTCAGAGAAGGTGGCAACGATCTCGAGGGGTTTGACACGCGGTTTTCTTATTCCTACATGAAATTGTGGTGCGTGTTTGCTAAAATTTCTACTAATTCGTTTCTCTGCACACAAAGCTACACCCACGATGCAGCAGTGTATTTTCTCGGATGGTAAGGTATCCTGTACTGAAGTATGATGTTATACATATTTGTAACGTTTCCAAATGGCTCGTCGCTCTACATTAATTTGCTAGCAGCGAAATAGGTGCTCGTTGCCATTACTGTACAGCGGATTTACACCAGACATACCTGGATTGTTTCTCGGAATTACAGGATAGGTGAAGCTATTGTCTTAAATTCGCGATTGTCAGAGAATCTGGTAACGTTCTGAAATGGTTTGACACACGGTTAATCGATTCATACATGAAAATAACGTGCCCGTCTTCTAAAATGTCTACTAGTTCGTTTCTCTGAACGCAAAGGAAGAAAATCGCTACGGCCGCTTGCGTTCTCGGAAAGTAAGGTATAGGTTAAAAAGAATGTCATTATACCAATTGGTAATGTCCACCGTCGGTTGGACTCTCAACCAAAATAATTATGCCCTGAATTAAGGTGCACGTTGCCTATATTGCTTAGCGCATTTTCACCAGGACAACGTGGTCTGACTCCCGCAATCACACGGTAGGTGAAACTATTGACATAGATGGGCGACTTTCAAAGAAGGTGGGATCGTTCGTCAACTGTTAGACGCACGATATTGCTATTCATACATGGATAATATCAGTCCGTATGCTAAAATGTCTCCTAATTTGATTCCCTGAATCCACGATATAACGGGATGAGCCGTACGAAGGAAGGGTATCCGGTAAGGAGTATGACGTTATACCAATTGGTGACGCTCCACAGCGGTTTGACTCTGTGCATTAATATTCATACTGTGAGGTAATGTGTTTAGTGTCTACAATGTTCAGCGCATCAACTCCTGGAATACCTGTTTGCCTCTCGGAATCCCAGGATAGCTGCAGCTACTGACTTAGATGTGCAACGTGCAGAGATGGTGATAATGTCATCGAACGGTTTCACACAAGCTTTACTCTCACTGTAGCCGGTGTAATTCTCGGATGTTAAAGCCATGTTTAAACGCTTTGTAAGCAATTGGTAACGCTCTCAGACGGTTTGTCACTCTACATCAATATTCAAGCCGTGAATTAAGGTGTCTACTGCCAAAACTGATCAGTGGACATACTCCCGGAATACCTGGTCTGACTTTCGGAATCACAGGAATGGTGAAGCTATTGACTTCGCCATTCGATTCTCAGAGAAGGTGGGAACGTTCTCGAACGGTTTGGGCTCTCGATTATTCGATGCGCACGTGAATATAGGGCTTCCGTCTGCTAAAACGCCTACTAACCTGTATCTGTGATCACAATGCAACGCATTCGGCGCAGCGGGTTAGGTTCTCGGAAGGTAAGGTAATTGGTAGAAAGGCAGAACTTATTGAAATTGCTAATGTTCTCCAAAGGATAATCTATGTACTTTAACCTTCATACCGCGAGATATGGAGCCTATTGCCAAGACTGTTCATCGAACTGACATCCGGAATATCTGGTTTGACTATCGAAATAACAGGATAGGTAATGCTATTGACTAAGCCGTTCCTGACGTAAGGAAGGATGGATCGTTATCGAAATATTTGACTTTCGATTATTTTATTCCTGCATGAAAATAAAGTTTCAGTCTGCTAAAATGTCTACTATTATGATTCCTCGAGCACTAAGCATGATAGTCGTTAAATCGAGTTAGGTTCTTGGAAGGTATGGCCTTCGGTAAAACGTTCGACCTTATTCCAATTGGTAACGCACTCAAGTGGTTTGAATCTCTACTTTAATATTCAAATCGTGTACTAAGGTATCTACTGCCAATACTGTTCAGCGTTTTCACTCCCGGGGTGCCTGTTTGACACTTGGAATCGCATAATAGGTCAAGCTATTGTCTTAGCTGTTCGTCTCTCACAGAAGGTGGCAACGTTCCCGAGCGGTTCGACCCTCGATACTCTGACTCATACATGAAGTTATGGTGTCCGTCACTGAAGTGAATACTAATTTTGCACTCTGATCACGATGTTATATTTTCGAAACGGCGGGTTGGCATCTCCGAACGTATGGCAGTTGGTAAAGTGTTTGACTCTATACCAATAGGCAACGTTCTACAACGGTTTGACGGTCTGCTTTAATTTTCAAACCGCTAATTGAGCTATATATTGCCAATACTGTACAGCAGATTTACTCGAGGAATACCTGCTTTGACTCTCGGAATCGCAGGATGTGTGAAACTATTGACATAGCCGTTCATCTCGCATAGAAAGTTGCAAAGTTTCCGAACGGTTTGACCATCGACCTTCTAATTCATACATGAAGTTATGGTCCCCGTCACTCTAATGTATACTAATTTGTTTGTTGTATCACGATGTTATACTCTCGATACTGGGGGATAAGCTCTCTGAAGGTAACGTATTCTGTAAAAGAATGACTATTGAGCAGTTGGTAATATTTTCCGCCGATTTGACACCACATTTTAATGTTCATGCCGAAAATTTAGGTGTCTATTGTCAATGCTGTGCAGTGGATATACTCCTAGAATGCCTGTTTTGCGTCTCGGAATCCCTGGTTAAGTGAAGATATTGACATAGCCGTGCGACATTCGAAGAAGGTGTCACGGTCCCGAGCCGTTTGACAATCGACTTTCAAATTCAAAGATGAAATTATGATGCCCGAAACTAACATTTTTGCTATTTTGATTGGATGATGACGAAGTTATACTCTCGTTACAACGGATAAGCTTCTCAGAAGGAGAAGAATTCGGTACAAGGAATTACTTTATACGAATTGCTATTGTGTTGTGTATTGCTCCGGCTTGACCCCCTACCTTAATATTCCTACGGCGAATTAGTATGTCTGTTGCCAACACTCTACAGCGGATTTTCTCTAGGGTACCGGATTTGTCACTCGGAATCACAGGATAGGAGAAGTTATTGACATCGCTGCGCGACTCTCAAAGACGGTGGTAACTATCTCAAACCGCATGATCCTCGATCTTCTTGTTCATACATGATATTAAGTTGCCCGTCACTAAAATGTGTAACCATTTGCTTCACCGAAAACGAAGTCATACTCTCGATATAGCTGGTTATCTTCTCGGAAGGTAAGGCCTGCTATCAAATGTTTGTTTCTATACATGTAAATGTCGTTCGACAACGGATGGACGCTCTACTTTAATATTATAGGCGGGAATGTTCAGTGCGAATTTAGTACAATGGATTTACTCACGGAATATCTGGATGGCCTCTCAAAATCACTGTATCGCAAATGCTAATGACTTAGCCGTTCGACCCTCAAAAAAGCTGGTATCGTGCTGGAAAGTTTTGACCGTCGATCTTCTAATTCATACGTGAATCTAAGGAGGCCGTTCCTAAAATGTATACTATTTTGTATCTCTGGTTACGAAGTTATACTCTCGATGGCGCGTATTAGGTACTCTGAAGATAAGGTCTTCAGTAATACCTTTGACATTATACCAATAGGGTGAGTTCTAGAATGGTTAGAATCTGTTCTTTATTATTGAAACCGTGAATTAAGGAGCCCACTGCACATAGTGTACACCGGATTGACTCTGTGAATACCTGATTTGACTCTCGCAAGCACAGGATAACTGAGGTTACAGACTTGGCCTTTCGACTCTCACAGAAGGTGGTAACGTTCTCGCTTGGTTTGTCTATCGATAGTCCTATTCATGCTTGAACATGAGGTGTCCCGATGCCAAAATGTTTATTAATTTGTTCCGGTGAATTCTAAGCATACCAATCGCTGCAGCGAGATTGGTTCTCGGAAGGTAAGGCCTTCGGTTATTATTTTGACTCTATAGCAATAAGTGACGCTTTACAACGGTTTGGTTCTGCAGTTTAATACCCATACCGTGAATTTAGGAGTCTATCGCCAATACTGTTCAGCGGATTTACTCCCTGAATACCTGGTTTGACTCTCGGAATAACAGGGTAGGTGGAGCTATTGACTTAACCGTTCGTCTCGCATAGACGGCTGCAACATTCTCGAAATGTTTGACCATAGGTCAAGAGGAGCCCATCAATAAATGTATACTTGTTCGTACAACTGAACACGGTGCTATATTTCCGATATAGCGGGACATTTTTTCGGATGGTGAGGCATTCAGTAAGAAGATTGTCCCTACACATATAAGTATCGTTCTACAACGGCTTGAAGCCCACCTTCAGTATTCAAACCGCGAATTGAGGTGCCTTTTGCCAATACTCTTGAGCAGGCTTACACTAGGCTTTCCCGGGCTGACACTCGGAATCACAGGATCGGTTAAGCTATTGACTCAGCCGTTCGTCTCTCGCAGAAGTAGGTAACGTTCTCGATCGGTTTGAAACTCGATCTAATAATTCATGCATGATATTATAGTGCTCGTCAGTAAATGAATACTAGTTCGTGGCTCTGAACACGGTGTCATACTCACGACACAGCAGGTCAGCTTTTCGCATGGTAACGCATTATGTATAAAGTTCTCCCTCAACGAATATGTCATCTTCTGCAACGACTTTACGGCCTACTTCAATATTCATACCGTGAATTGAGGTGTCTATTGATAATACTGTATAGCGCATTTACTCCCGGAATATCTGGTCTATCTTTCGTAATCAACCGATATGTGAACCTGTTGACATTGCCGTTCGTCACTGACAGAAGGAGGTAACATTTTCGAACTGTTTGATCCTCGATCTCCTTATTCATAACGAAATTAAGGTGCTCGTCACTAAAACGCTTAATAATGTGTTTCCCAAAACACGTAGCTATACGCTCGATACGGCGGCATAATATCACGGACGTAAGGCATTCGGCGAATCGATTGACTTTATATCAAGTAGTAACGTTCTCACACGGTGTGACGCTCTACTATAATATTCACGCAGCGAGTTAAGATATCTATTGCCAGTATTGTACAGTGGATTGAATCCCTGTATACCTTTCACACTCGAAATCGGGGGATACGTGAAAATATTGACATAGCCGTTCGCCTTTCTCTGATGGTGGCAACGGTCCCGAACGGTTTGACGCGCGATCTTCTATTTCATGCATGAAATTATGGTGCTCGTCACTAAATTGTATAGTAATTTATATGACTCTGGGCATGACTGGATGGGTCAAGCTGTTGACTGAACTGTGCGACTCTTGAAGACGGTGGGCACGTTCACGATTGGTTTGTTACCCGATATTCTACTTCATACATTATGATAAGTTGGCCGTCACTGAAATGAATAATAATTTCATTTTCTGAGCACGAAGTGTTACTCTCGATACAGCGAGTCAGGCTTTCGGCGTGAAAGGACTCCTGCAAAACGTTTGACTTCATACAAATTGGCATCCACTCAAAGAGTTTGACGCTCGACTGTATTTTTCATACCGTGAATTAAGGTGTCTATTGCCAATACTGTTCAATTGGTTACTCCTGGATTGACTGCTTTTACTGCCGGAACCACAGCATAGGTGAAGCTATTGACTTAGCTGTGCGACTTCTAAAGAGGGTGTTAATGTTCTGGACCAGGTTACCTCTCGTTCTTCTTATTCATGTATGAATTTAAGCTGCCGTCACTAAATTGTATACTAATATGTTTCCCTAAACCCTTACTTATACTCTCAATACGACGGGACGGGATGGCGAACGGTAAGGCATTCGGTAATACGTTTGACTTTATAGCAGTTAGTTACATTCTCACACGGTGTGAAGCTGTATTTTAATATTCATTCCGCGAATTTAGGTATGTATTGTCAATTCTCTTCAACACATTTACCCTCGGATTATCTGGTTTGACTCTCGGAATCGCAGGAGAGGAGAAGCTATTATGTTATATGCGTGATTTCACGACGAAGGTGGTAAAGTTCTCGAAAGTTTTCAGCCTCGATCATCTCATTCGTACATGGTATTAAGGGGCCCTTCTCTGCAATGTATACCAATTTGTATCTCGTTGTAGGATGAAATAGTCTACATACATCGGGTTAAGTTCTCGGGGGGTAAGGTTTTCTGTAAATCGTTTGTAATATATATGTAACGTTCTACAAATGTTTTGCTCTGAACTTTAATATTCTATCCGTGGACTAAAGTGTCCATTGCCAGTAGTGTATAAGGGATGGACTCCCGGAATACCTGGTATGACACACAGAACCACTTGATAGTTGAACTTGTTAGCTCAGACGTTCGACTCTTAAACGAGGTGGTAACGACCGCGAACGGTTAGACATTCAATTATCTAGCTCATTCATGAACTTAAGGTGTCCACCACTAAAATGTGAATTAATCTGTATATCTGAAAAAAAGTTATAATCTCGGTACTGCGGGTTAGTTCACAGGAGGGTAAGGTCTTCGGTAAAATTTTTGACTATGTAGCAATATGTAACGTTCAACTATGGTCAGACGGACTGCATTAATAATCAAACCATGAAATAAGGTTTCTATTTGCAATAATGTTCAGCGGATATACACCCACAATACCTGGATTGACTTTCGGAATCACAGGATAGCAGAAACTATTGTTTTAGCCGTTCGACACTAAGAGATCGTGGTAATGATCTCGAACGGTTTGACCCTCGACCTTCTAATTCATACATGAATTTGGGGTGCCATCACTGAAATGTATACCAATGTGTTTCTATACACACGAAGCTATACTCTTGGTTGCGCGGGTTAGCTTCTCGGATGGCAAGACTTTCGATAAATCGTTTGCCCTTATAGCAACTGGGAACTATCTCATACTGTGTAACGCTCTAATTTAATATTCGAACCATGGAGTATGGTATCTTTGCCGGCACTGTTCAGCGGATTTACTCCCGGAATTCCAGGTTTCAATCGCGGAGTCACAGGAGTGTGGATTTTATTGACTTTGCATTTCGTCTCTCACAGCAGGTGGCTACGTTCTCATGCGGTTTGCCACTCGATCTTCTAAATCACGCGCGAAATTAAGGTGCTCGTCCCTAAAATGTATACTACTTCGTACCGCTGAACACGATGTTATACTTTCGATACAGCTGCTTAGGTTTTCGGAGTGTAAGGCATTCAGTAAGGAGTTTAAACCTGCAAGTGTAGGCAATGTTCTACAACGGCTTGTCGGCCCTCTTTAATATTGGATCCGTGAATTCAGGTGTCTATTGCCAATACTATACAGCGCACTTACGCCGGGAATGTCTAGTTTAGCTTTCGGAATCACAGTATGCGTGTAGCTATCGACTTAGTCGCACGAAACTCATGGATGATGGTCACGCTCTCGGACACCTGGACTCTCGATGCTGATATTTACACACAAACATGTGGTGTCCGTCCGCTAAAATGTGTCCTCATTTGTTTTCGCGAACATTCTCCAGACAGTCGCTACAGATTGTTAGGTTCTCGGAGGATAAGTTTTCCGGTAAAATGTTTGAACCCATACCAGTAGGTATCGTTCTATGATGGTTCGAATCTGTATATCACTATTTATACCGTAAATTAAGGTACTATTACTAATAATGTACTGCGGACCTACGCGCGCAGTACATGCATTCACTCTCGGAATCAAAGTATATGTGAAACTATTGACTTAGCCGTACGGCACTAAAACTAGGTGCTAATGACCTCGAACAGCTTGGCACTTAATTTTCCTATTCATACGTGAAGCTGAATTATCAGTCCGCTGAAATGCTACTCATTTGTTTCCGTGCAAACTAAGACAGACACTCGGAGCAGCGGGATAGGTTCTCGGAAGGTAATGTATTGGTTAAAAGCAATTACATTATTTTAATTGATAATGATGTACGGCGGTTTGACTACATGTATGAATTGCAGGATTCAGTGTCAAACCTTTCGAAAACAATATTACATTCCTTAAAATCGAACGGCTAATGCAGTATCTTCACCAATCGTGTGATTCCGCGAGTCAAGCCAGGTATTCAGGAAGTAAATCATCTGAACAGTGTTGGCAATAGACGCTTTAAATCACGATTTCAATATTAAAATATTGCGTTGCACCGTTTGTGATCCCTCTTTTCACTGAAAACGTTACCTTCATCGAACATATCTCGCCGTAGGGTGTGTCATGCTTCGTGCAAACGGAAACAAATTCGTAGACATTTTAGCAGGCGGACCCCTTATTTTCATGTATGAAAAGAATGATAGGGAGTCAAGACGTTCGAAAACGTTCCCACCTTCTTTGGGAGTTGAACGGCTAATTCAAATGCTTCAGCTATCCTATTATTCCGATAGTCATATCAGGTTTTCCGAGAGACAATCCGCTGAACTTCACCTGTCCAGATTAAAGTAGAGCATCAAACCGTTGTAGAAATTAACCTTGTCTCTTAAAATCCAAATACTCACCAAAGGTCTTACCTTCCGAGGATGCTATCCCTCTGTAGGAGTTGCGTTGTTTAGTGTTCATGGAAACATATAAGTATACATTTTAGATACGGGCACCTAAATTTCATGTGTGAATTAGATGATCCAGGTTCAATCAATTCGAGATCGTTACAACCTTCGTTGCGACTCGAATGGCTATGTCAGTAGCTTATCCTATCCTGTGATTCAGAAAGTCAAAGCAGGAATTCGGGGAGTAAATCTGCAGAACATTATTAGCAACAGACACCTCAATTCACGGTCTGAATGTTAAAGCACGCCGTCAAGCCGTTGTAAGGCATTGCCTATTCGTGCAGGATAAAGCTTCTGACAGGATGCCTTACCCTCCGAAAAACTCGCCAGCTGTATCGAGAGTATAACACCGTGTTCAGGGGTACAAACTAGTATACATTTTAGTGACCAGCACATTATCTTCAGCACTATAACTGCGTGTTCAGAGAAAGGAATTAGTACTCGTCGCAGCCACGGCAACATTAACATCATGTATGCATTAGAAGCTCGGTTGTCAAACCGATCGGGAACGATACCACCCCCTTTGAGATTCGAAAGGATGCGTCAATCGCTGCACCTTTCCTGTGATTCAGAAAGTCAATCCAGGCACCCCGGGAGTAAGTGCTCTGATCAGTATTGCAATGGACACCTTAATACTCGGTTTGAATATTAATGCAGACAGTCAAACCGTTGCAGACAGTTAACTATTGGTACATATAGTCAAAGATATCACCGATAGCACAACCTTCGAAGATGCTAACCCGTCGTATCGAGAGTATAACTTAGTGCTCAGAGGAAGAAATTAGAAAATATTTTTCTGTCGGGCACCTTGATTTTATAATCAACAAGACGATCGAGTAACAAAACACTCGATGTCGTGGCCACCCTCTTCACAGAAGAAAGGCTAAGTGTTACTAAATGTTATAAAGTCAAACGTTTCATCAAATGTCTTACCGTTCGAGAGGATAACCCGCGGTATCGAAAGGTCAGCTATGTCTGGAGGGAAACACTGTAGTATATATTTTAGCGACGATCACATTAATTCTATGTATGAATTAGAAAAGCGAGTGTCGAACCGCTCGAGAACGTTGCCACTTTCTGTGAGAGACGAACGGCTACGTCAGCAGCTTCATATATCCTGTGATTCCGGGAATCAAACCGGGAGTAAATCCGCCGTACAGTATTGGTCTTGGACACCAAATATCATGGTATTGATATTAATATACACGGTCAAAACGATGTTGACCGATACTTGTTGGTATAGAGTCAAACATTTTACCGAAGGCCTTACCTACCTAGAAGCTAGCCATATATATAGCGGGTGCGGCTTCGTGTTCAGAGAAGATAGTTAGTATTAATTTTAGTGAAAGGCATCATAATTTCATGTATTTTTTATAAGATCGAGAGTCAAACCGTTCGAGAATGTTACCACTTTCTTTGGGAGACGAAGGGCTAAGTCCATAGCTTGACGTACTCCAATATTCTAAAAGTCAATCCATTCATTCCAGGAGTAAATGTTATTAATTGGCTACCTTAAACACTAAGCCAGACACATGCTGCAGCGGGTTGAGCTTCTCGGAAGGTAAGGTATTCGGTAAAAAGAATGAATTCTTATGAACGTTTATTTTTCTTCCACGGTTTGACTCTCTACTTTCTTATTTATACCGAGAAATAATGTTTCCTATTTGCAATGCTGTTCAGGGCGTTTTCTCCCGGTATGCCGGGATTGCCCATCGGAATCACACGACAGTTAACTTGTAAGTACGACCCACAAAGAGGGTGGTAACGTACCCGAACGGTTCGGTCCTCCATCTTCAAATTAATACATGAAATTATGGTACCTGTCACTAAAATTCATACTATCTTGCTTCTCTGAAAACGAAGTCACACCCTCTGTACAGTGGGTTAGCTTCTCGGAAGGAAAGGACTTCGGTATAATGTTTCACTGCATATGAACACATATCGCTGTACAACGGTTTGATTCTGTATATTAATTTCAATTCCGTGATATGGGGTGGCTAAGACCAATACTGTACGACGTATTTACTCCCGGTATAGCTGGTTTGATTCCCGGAATCACAGGATATGTGATGCTACTGACTTAGCCGTTCGTCTCTCACAGAAGGTGGTAACGTTCTCGAAATGTTTGACGTTCGTGCTTCTAATGCACGCATGCCTTTCTAAATAGTTGAGCATACGTTTGTGACAATATTTTGTTATATTCCCTCACATTTTATATGAGTGTCTCCATATGTACCTTCGCTGCCGGCACGACACGACTGGATTCATCTTGCTGTTGCGTTCGCAACATCGGAACGACAGGTCTTGATGGTCTTCGTTAACTTCTGTAACCATGATATTGTACTGTATGCGTCTTTCCATGCCATCCATTTATTGACGCATACTGGAATTTACTGTAATGATATTTTCAATTTTTCAAAATATTCAATTATTATTATACAAAATTGTTTTCCTCAGTAAAAGTGTCATTGGAATTAGTTGATTGTACGTTTCTTACATTATTTTGTTAATCGTATTCTTATTTTATGCCATTGTCTGTGTATGTTACCTGTAATTCGGGAACGACACGGCTGGAGTTATGTTGTAATTTCGTTCACAATGCAGGAGCGATGCTGGTATATGGTCTTTGTAAATTTCCGTCAACTTAATATTTCACCGTTTGTATTCATTCACAAACTTCTATTTATCTTTACTCACTGTAATTTACTGTTTCCATATTTTTGATTTTGTTCCGAGAGTCTCAATTCCTATTTTAATAAATTGTATTTCTCAGTAAAAGTGTGTTTGGATTATGCGAGTGTACGTTCGTTATGCTATGTTCTGAAGCTTAATGCCATTTTAAATGATTGGCTCTATACGCACCTACGCTGCCATGCGCGACACGACTGGAGTGAGCCTTGTAGTTGCTTTCTGTGTTTCGAAGCGGTACTACTGTATGTCCTCCGCTAGTTTCCTTAACCGCGATATTGCACTGTATGCGTTTTTCGCAATGTTCCATTCATATATACATACTGCGATTTACTGCTCTAGTACTTTCGATTTTTCTCACAATGTCCAATTTTTCATATGGACAATTGTATTTTTTGGAAAAGTGCCATTGGAATTATTTGAGTGTATGTTTACGACAATATCTTCTAAAGCACATTGTTACTTTATACGATTGACTGTGTTCGTACCTACGCACCCGTAGCGATACGGCAGCTGTGGTCTTGTAGTTGCATTCGGCAGATCGGAGGACACGACTGATCGATCTTCATTAATTTCTATTACTTTGATATTGTTCCATCTGCATTTCATCCCAGTTTTTCATTTATATATACATTTTCATTTCCAGTATAAGAAATTGTATTCCTTAGTAAAAGTGTATTTGGTATTACCTGAGTTTACGTTTATGACAATATTTTGTTAAAGACATTATTATTTTATAGGACTGTCTGCGTTCGTACCATCTCTTCAGGAACGAAACGTCTGAAGTGGGCTTGCAGTTGCGTTCCGTAGATCGAAGCGACACTACTGTACGATTGTCGTTAATTTGTCCTACCTTAATATTGTGCCGTATGATTTTTTCCCCATTTTCCATTTAGTTATACATACTGTAATTAACTTTTATGATATAAACGATTTTATTCTAAATTTTCAATCTTGGGATGAAAAGATTGTATTTCTCTTGTTACAGCGTTTTTGTATTTAGTTCAGTGTGCGTTTATGACGCTATTTTGTTAAACATATTGTTATTTAATATGATTGTCTATGTACGTACCTGCGCCTCCGGAGCGACACGGTTGGAGTGGTATTGCTGTTGCCTACCGCAGGACGGTGCAGCACTACTGCATGGTCTTTGTTAGTTTCTTTAACCTCGATTTTGTACAATATGCATTTTTCTCCTGTTTTCCATTTCTTTATGCAAACCATTATATTCTGATACGATATTTCAATTGTTTTGGAAATATTCAGTCTTTGTTTTATGAAATTTTATTTCTTAGTAAAAGTGTTGTTGGAAATAGTTGAGTGTACGTATATGACCATATTCTTGTAAAACATTTTTATTTTAAATGATTGTCAGTATACGAATCTACCCTGCCAGCGCGTCACGACTGGCGATGACATGTAGTTGTGTACGGCAGAGAGGAGCAACAATACTGGATGTTCTTTTTAAATTTCTTTAACATTGATCTCATAATGTATGGAATTTTTCCCAGCTATACGTTTATTTATACAATCTGATATTTACGGTTGTGATGATTTCGATTTTTTCCGAGATTTTCAGTTTATAGTTCAAAATAATTTTATTTTTCAGTCAATATGACTCTGAATTCAATTGAGTTGTACGTTTCTGACATTATTCAGTTATGGGTACTGGTATTTAATACGACTGTCTGTATGTGTACCCACACCACGCTTGCGACACTGCTGGTGTAATCCTGCAGCTGCATTCGGTAGATAGGAACGTAACTACTGGATGATCTTTGTAAACTTCATTAACCTTGATGTTGTACCATATGCATTATTTCGCAGTTTTCTAGTTATTTCTGCATAATGTACTTACTGTTCTCATATTTTCTACTTTTTCTTTCAAAATTTTCTATTTTCATTACGAAAAATTGTATTTTTCTGTAAAAGTGTTTCTAGAGTTTGTTGAGTGTGCGTTCATGACATTAGTTTGCTAACGTCTCTGTCATTTTAAATGATTGACGCTATACGCAGTTTCTGTGCCATGAGCGACACGGCTGGAGTGATCTTGTAGTTGCGTATGGCTGGACGGAGCGGCATACTAGATGGTCTTGGTTAATTCCTTGAAACTTTATTTTAAACTGTATGCATTATTTCCCAATTTTTCCATTTATTTACACATTCTGCCACTTAGTGTTATGGTATATTCGATTTCTTTTCATAATTTTCATTTTTTATAATTAGAAATAGTATTTCATAGTACAGCGGTCTACGGATATAGTGTAGTGTGCGTTGATAACAATATTTTGCCATTCATATTGTTATTTTATATGATTGTCTGTTTACGTACCTACGATTAGGGAGCGACACGGCTGGAGTTGTCTTGCAGGTGCGTACGACAGAACGGAGCGGCACAACTGGATGATCTTCGTTAAGTTCACTAAACTTGATTACGTACCGTAAACATTCTTTCGCAGTCCACTATTTATTACTATACACTGTAACTTACAGCTACGATATAATCAATTCTCTTCAAAATTGTCAAATTTCTTATTACAAAAATTTTATTTTTTACGAAATGTGTCTTTTGAATTAGGTGAGGTTACGTATATAACAATATTTTGTTAAGCTTGTTGTTATTTTATTCGATTTTCTGTGTACGTGCCTACGCTTCCGAAAGTATACGACTGGAGAGGCCTTATAGTTGCGTTCAGTAGATCGGGGCAACATTACTGTCTGGTCCTTGATAATTTCATTAACCATGATATTGTACCGTATGCATGCTTACGAAATTTTCTACTTATTTCCCATACTGCAGTTTACTGTTATGACATTTTCAATTTCTTTCAAAATTTTTAACTATTAATTTAAATAATTGTATTTCACAGTAATAGTGTCTTTGGAATTACTGGGGTGTACGTTTGTTAGAGTACTTTGTTAATCTTATTGATGTCTTATATGATTGCCTGCATGCGTACTTACGCTTTCGGAGCGACACGGCTGGAGTGTTTTTGTATTTGCGTACTGCAGATCGATGCGTCACCACTGGACGGTCTTCTCTAATTTCTCAAAATCTTGCAATTCAAACGTATGCACTTTTACCCAGTCATCCATTTAATTATGCATACTTTAATTTAGCGTATAATATTTTCGGTTTTCACTAAAATTTTCAATTTTTAGTTTCAAGAATTGTATTTCTTAGGGAAAGGGTCTGCGGAATTAGTTCTGTGTACCCTTATAACAATATTATGTTAAATTCTTTGTTATTTTGAATGATTGATGGCATACGTTCTACCGTGCCAGAGAGATACGACTAGGGAAGTCTTTTAGTTTCGCGCGACAGATCGGTGGAGAGTACTGGATGACCATTGTTAATTTCTTTATCCTTGATATCGTACCGTGTGCATTATTTCTCTGTATTCAGTTTATGTCTATATACTGTAATTTAATGTTATGGTATCTCCAATTCTTTTCCAAACATTCAATTTTTGGTTTAAAAAATCTTATTTATCAGTGAAAGTGTGTTTGAAATTAGTCGAGGTTACGATTATGCCAATAATATAATGAAGCATATTTTTATTATACATAATTGTCTTTATACGTACATACGCTTCCGGAGCGACGCGCCTGTTATGGTCGTGCAGGTGGGTTCGCCATGTCGGACTGACGCTACGGTAATATCTTCGTTAACTTCTCTAACCATGATATTGTTCCGAATGCATTCTTTCGATATGCACTATTTATTTCTACAATCTGTGATGAATCATACTGATATGATATTTCCGATTTTATTCAAACCCTCCAATTGTTTATTTCAAAAATTGTATTCTTTAGGAGAAGTGAAAATATCGTAGCAGTAACTGACAGAATGTACAAATAGGTGAAAAATTCGGAAAAAATTCTTACTGTACAATACCATGGTTAAAAAAGATATCGAAGACCATCCAATGGTGTCGCTCCGTTCTGTCGTACGCAAATATAAGACATCGCCAGTCGTGTCGCGCAAACAGCGTAGGTACGTAGACAGAAATCATACAAAATATCAATTTGTTGAACAAAATAATGTCATACGGGTACACTGAACTAATTCCAAAGTCACCTTTCCTAAGAAGTACAATTTTCTAAGATAAAGACTGAAAATTTTGAAGAAAAATCGAAAATATCATAACAGTAAATTACAGAATGCATAAATAAATGGGAAACTGAGAAAATACTCTTACGGTCCAAAATCAAGGTTATAGAAATAAACGGAGACCATTCAGTAGTGCCGATCCGTTTGCCGTACCCAACAACCTCGTTAGTCGTGTTGCTCCAATAGCGAGGGTACGTATGGAATCTGTCATATCAAATAGCAATAAGTTTATCAAATTATCGACATGTACGTAAAATCAACTAATTCCAAAGACTCTTTTGCTAAGAAATACAATTTCCTAAAATAAAGATTAACAATTTTGAAAAAAGTTGTGCAAGATCAGTGTTAAAGAAATTATCAAGGTACCATCCAGTAGGCTCGTCGATCAGGCCGTAAGCAACTGCAAAACTTCGCCAATCGTGTCGCTCAAACAGCGTAGGTACTCGAACAGACTATGATATGAAATGAAAATAAGCTTAACACAATAATGTCATAAGGTGCACTCATCTAATTCTGAACTCACTTTTACTGAAAAAATACAATTCTATAAAATATAAACTGACAATTTAGAAGCAAATCGAAAACATCATAACATTAAATTGCAGTATGTGTAAATATATGAGAAAATTGGGTCCAAATGGATAGGGCTCGAAATCATCGTTAACAAAATCAACGAAGACCATCCAGTATACCGCTCCGTTCAGCCGTACGCTACTGCAAGACCTCGCCAGACTTGTCGCTCAAACAATGTAGATCCGTATTCAGACAATCATATAAAATAACAATAAGTTTAACGAAATAATGTCATAAATGTGCACTGAACTAGTTCCAAAGACAATTGTGTTCAGAAATACAATTTTTTCATCTAACAATTGGCAATTTCGAAAAAAATTGTAATCACCATGACAGTAAATTCCAATGTTTGTATATAAATATAAAAATGAGAAAGAATTGCATGCGGTTCAAAATCATGTCTTAAGAAATTAACGTAGACCATACAGTAGTCATGCTCGATCTGCCGTACCATCATTTCCTTTTCGAATATTAAAGCAGGGGGGGGGGGTAAAGCCGTTGTAGAATTTTACCCATTCGTATACAGTCTAACTTTTTACCGTAGGCCATTCTTTCCGAGAAGCCGGCCCGCTATATTGAGAGTGTTACTTCGTGTTCCATAAAGCAAATTAGTAGAAATTTTAGTGACGGGCTCCTTAATTTCGTGCATGGATTAGAAGATCGGGAAGCAGACTGATAATGAACATTACCGCCCCCTCTGAGAGTCGATCGGACAAGTGAATGACTTCACCCCTCCTGCAATTTCGAGAGTCAAACCAGGTAATCCGGGAGAAAATCAGCTGAACAGTAGTGGCATTAGACGCCTTATATCACGGCTTGAATATTAAAGCAGAGCGCCAATCCATTTGAGAAGGTTCCCATCTTGTATCGAGTCAAACAGTTTCTGAAAGCCTTGCCTGCGGTGAATGTAACCCGCTGTATCGAGAGTATAACACCGTGTTCAGTGGGACGAATTCGTATACGTGTTAGCGACTCGCATATTAATTTCATCTATGGATTAGAAAACCGAATGTCGAACCGTTCGGGAACGTTACCACCATCTTTGAAAATCAAATGTCTAAGTCAATAGCTACACCAGCTCTGTGATTCCGAACGACAAACAGGGTATTCCGGGAGTATATCCGCTGGTCAGTATTGGTAATAGACATCTTAACTCACGGTATGAATATTAAAGTTGAAAGTCAATCCGACGGATAGCGTTACCAATTTGTATAAAGTCATTTTTGTTTTTACATTACCTTCCGAGAACCTATACCTTTGAAGCGACTGTCTTGCTTAGTTCTCACGAAAACAAATTATTAGACGTTCTTAAGGACGGACACGTTATTTTCTTGTATGAGTAGCCAAATCGAGATTCAATCCGTTCAATATCGTTACCACCGTGATTGAGAGTCTAACATCTAAGTCACTAGCTTCACCCATACGGTGATTCCGAGATTTAAACCAGGTACTCCGCGTGTCTATCCGCTGCATATTATTGGTAATTGAAACCTTGAATCTCGATTCGAATATTAAAGTAGAGCGTAAATCCGTTGTAGAACGTTACATATTTGTATAGAATCAAACATTTTTCCGAAGGCCTTACCTCCCGAGTAGTCCAACCCGCTGTAGGGAGTGCCCTGCCTAGTATTCAAGGAAACAAATTAGTTTACATTTTAGAAGACGGGCAGTTTATTTTCATGTATGTATGGCAAAATCGGTAGTCAAATCATTCGAGAACGATACAATCTTCTTTGAGAGCGAATCTTCTAAGTCAATAGCATCACCAATCTTGTATTTTCGAGAATCAAACCAGGTATTCTGGGAGCAAATGCACTGAGCTGCATTGGCAATAGGCATCCCATTTCTCAGTATGGATATTAAAGTTGTTATTCCAGCCGACGTATAATGTTACAACTTGCAACAGAGTCAAACTTTATGCCGAATATCTTGCCATCCCAGAATGTAAGCCGCTGTAACGAGGGACTAACTTAATGTTCACCTAAACAAATAAGTGGGGATTGCAGGAGATGGGATACCTTAATATTATGTATGAATATGCAGATCGAGAGTCAATCCGATGGATATCGTTACCACCTTTCTTGAGAACCGCTCTGCTAAGTCAATAGCTCCACGCATCCTATGACTCCGGGACTCAAACCTGGTATTCCGGGAGTAAATCCACTGAAGAGTATTGGCAAGACGCACCTTAGTTCACGGGATAAATATTAAAGATTAGAGTCAAATCATGTATAACGTAAACAAAATGTATAAAGACAATCTTTTTACCGACGGCCTTAATTTCCGAAAAGCCCAGCCAGCTGTATCGAGAGTAAAACTTCGTTCTAAAGGATAGATATTTGTATACATTTTAGTAACGGGCATCACAATTTCATGTATGAATTGGAAGATAGAGCGTCAAATCGTTCAAGAAAGTTAGCACCAACTTTGTGATTCCAACCGCTAGGACAACAGCGTCACCTACGATGTGATTCCGTGAGACAAACCAGGTCTTCCGCGATTAAATCGGCTATACATAATTGGCATCACACACCATTTATGACGTTAAAAATATTAAACTCCAGAGTCAAACCGTTGTAGAACGTTACGAATTGTCATAGTGTCAAACTTTATAGCGAAGGCGTTACCGTCCGAGAACCCATCCTGCGGTTGCGATTGGCTGGCTTAGTGTTCACCGGAAGAAATTAGTAGACATTTTAGATGACGAAAATCTTATTTTTAGCTATGAATAGAACAATCTAGAACCGAATCGTTCGAGAAAGGCCCCAACTTCTCTGAGAATGGAACGACGAAGTCAACAGCGACACCCATCCGGTGATTCCTAGTGCTAAGCCATGTATTCGTGTATTGAATCCGCTGAACGGTATTGGCAATGGACACACTAATTCTCGCTATGAACATTAGAGTACAAACACGTCACGTTGTAGAACGATCCCTAGTGTTATAGCGTCAAAATTTTTACCGAAGGCCTCATCTTCCGAGAACCTAACCCGCTGTACCGAGGGTATAACTTCGTATTCAGGGAAGGAAGGTAACCCAAATTTTAGGAACCGGAAACTTAATTTCATGTATGAATTAGAAGATCGATGGTCAAACACAACCAGAACGTTACACCCATTTCTGGGAGTCGCACAGCAAGGCCAACAGCGACACCTATCCCTGTGATTCCGAGAGTCAAGCCTCGTATTACAGGTGTAGATCCACTCTGTACAGTGTTGTCAATAGATACATTAATTCGCGGTATGCATATTAGAGCAGAGAGTCAAACCGTCTGAGCACGTTACTAATTGATATAACGCCATATCCTTTATCTCATACCTTACGTTCTGGGGACATATCCCGCTGTAGGCAAACGGAGCCAAACCAGGTATATTAGGAGTACACGCACCCAGCCCTACTGGCAATGGACACCTTAGTTCACAGTTTGAATGTTAAAGTAGAGCGTCAAGCCGTTCGAGAATGCTACCAATTGGTACGTCGTCATACTCTTTACCGAAGACCATATTATCCGAGATTCTAACCAGCCGAGTCCAGAGTATAACTTCGTGTTCAGAGACACAAATAACTGTACATTTTAGTGAGGGGAAAATTAATTTCTCGAACGGTTAGGTCGTCTATTGTCTGATTCGTAATGAAATTAGGGTGCCACTCTCCAAGGGGTCTACTTATTTGATCCTCCGATCACGAAGTTATACTCTGGATACGGCAAGCAAACTTGTCCGCTGGTAAGGCTATCGGTAAAATGTGAATTACTGTGTCAATTTCCAATATCCATCAGGATTTGTACTCCGGGATTTCCTGGTTTGACTCTCCAAATCACTAAGTAGGTGAAGCTTTTGACTCCGCCTTTCGATTCGCAAAGAGGCTGGTAACGTTCTCGAATGGTTTGTCCCTCGATATTTTAATATATACATGGAATTATGGCCCCGTCACTAAATCGTATACTAATTTGCTTGTGTGAACACGAAGTTATACTCAAGATACAGCGGGTTAGCTTCTCGATGGTTATGCCTCCTGTGAAAAGTTTCACTCTATAGCAATAAGTAACGTTCTACATACGGTTGTATCTGTAGATTAATATTCATTCCGTGAATTTAGGTTTCTGTTGCCAATACTGTTTAGCGGATGTACACATGAATTACCTGGGTGGACACCCGGAATCGCGCGTAGGTGATGCTGTTTACTTAGCCGTTCGTCTTCCACTGATGGTGGTATCGTTCTCGAAAGGTTTGACCTCGATCTTGTAATTCGTATATGACGTTAAGGTGCCAGCCACTGAAATGAATACGAACTTCTTTATCTGAACATGATGTTACACTCTTGATAAAGCAGGTTAGTTTTTCGATATTATAACAATTGGCATCGCTCTCAAACGGTTTGACGCCCTACTTTAACATGCAAACCGTGAATTTATGTGTCTATTGCATATAACTTTCAGCGAAGTTGCTCCAGCAATAACTGGTTTGGCTCTAGGAATCACTGTACGGGTGAAGCTATTGACATAGCCGTTTGACACAAAAAGAAGGTTGTAAGGTTCTCGAACTGTTTGACCCTCGATCTTCTACGACATACATGAAATTAAGATGACCGTCACTAAAATGTATAATAATTTGATCCTCTAACCAGGAAGTCATGCTCTCGATACTGCAGGTTAAATTTACGGCAGGTACGGCGTTCGGTAAATGTTTTAACTCGATACTAATTGGTAACGTTCTCAACTGATTTTACGCTCTACTGTAATATTCAAACCGTGAACGAAGGTGTACATTGCCAATACCGTGCATCGCATTTAGTTCCGGATTATCTGGTGTGACCTTTGGAATCACTGGATATGTGAAGCTAATAAGTAAGCCGTACGAAACTCAAAGAAGGTGTTAACGTTCTCGAGTGGTTTGAACCTCGACCTTCAAAGTCATACATGAAGCTGAGGTGCCAGTCATGAAATGGAGACTAACTTCCTCCTCTGATTACGAAGATATGCTCTTTGTAAAGTGAGATAGTCTTCCCCGCGGAGGGAGGTCCTTAGACTTTATAACAATTGGTAAGATTCAGCATCGGTTTGACGGCCTGCGATAATACTCAAACCGAGAAATTATATGCCTATAGCCAATACGGTTCAGCGCATTTACTCCAGGTATACCTGGTGTGACTCTCGGAAACACAGGATAAGTGGTGCTATTGACTTAAGTGTTCGACTCACATAGAAGGAGGTAACGATCTAGAAGTGTCAAACCCTCGACCTTCTTATTCGTTTAAAAATTTATCGTGCCCATCTAAAAAATGTCTACTATTTTGCTGCCATGAAAACTAATCAAGACACTCCCAACGGTGGATTGGGCTTCTCGGAAGGTACGGCCTTCGGTTTCACCGAGTTACAACGAACGAACGGTTTGGCCCCTATATATCCTAATATATACATGAAATTAACGTGGCCGACAATGGAATTTATACTAATTTGTTTCTCTGAACACGAAGATATAATCTCGATACTTGGGGTTAGCATGTCGGAAAGCAAGGCCTTCAGAACATAGTTTTACTATATACAAAAAGGTAACGTTCCACAACGGTATGGCTCTGTACTTCAATATATATAACGTGAAATATCCGGACAAATGCCAATACTGCACAGCGGATTTATTCAAGGATTACATGGTTTGACTCCCGTAATCTCTGGATACGTGAAGCTATTGACTTAGCCGTTCGTCTTTCACGTAGGTGGCAACGTTCTTGAACGGTTTGACTTTCGATCTTCTAATTCATTGTAGATCCTAATGTGCTCGTCGCTAATACGTACACAAATTCACGCACTGAACACCATGTTATACCGTCGATACAGCGGGTTAGTTTTTCGGCGGGTAAGGCCTTGGGTAAAACATTTGACATTTTAGGAAATCATAAACATCTCCAACTGTTTGACGGTCTGCTTTAATATTCAAACCGTGTATTAAGCTGTGCATTGCCTATAGAGTTCAGCAGATTTACTCTATAATTACCTGGTTTGACTATCGGAATAGCAGGATAGGTGTTTCTATTGACTTAGCAGTTCGTCTCTCACAGAAATTGGCAACGTTCTCCATCGGTCTTCTAAATCATATATGAAATCAGGGGGTCAATCAATGAAATGAATACCATTCTCATTCTCTGTATACGAAGTTGTACTCCGATGATGCGGGTGAGGTGAACGGAAGGTATGGTCTTCGGTAAAATGTATGACTTTATGGAATTTGGTATCTTTCTCGAGCGGTTTCGCGCTCATCTTTAATACTCAAATCGTGATTTAAGGTGTCCATTGCCAATACTCTACAACGGATATACTCCAGATATATCTAGCGTGACTCTCGGAACCACAGGATATTTTAAGCTATTGTATTATATGTGCGATTTCACAAGGAAGGGTGTAACGTTCTGGAACTGTGTACCTATCGGTCTTCTCATTCATACATGAAATTAAGGAGTCCATCACAGAAGTGAAGACTAATTTCGTTCTCTGAACATGTCGTTATATTTTCGACACAGCCGGTTAAGTTTTCGGACGGTAAGGTTGTCGTTAAAACTTTTGACATAATACCAACAGGTATCGTTCTACAAAAGTTTTAATCAGTACATTAATATTCAAACCAAGAAGCAAGGGTTCCATTGCCAATAGCGTACAGCAGAATGACTCTCGGAGTACCAGATTTGACTCCCGGATTCACAGGATATGTGAAGCTATTGACTTAGCCGTGCGATTCTCTAAGAAGGTGGTAACATTCTGGAACGGATTGACCCTCGATCTACTAATTCATACATGAAATTAATGTGCCCGTCACAAAAATGTAAAGTAATATGTATCCCTCAATCCGATGGTTCACTTTCGATTCGGGGCATAAGTTCTCGGATGGTAAAGTATTCGGTAAAATGAATGGCTGAATACGAATTAGTAATGATCTCCGACCGTATGACCCTACACTTTAATATTCATGAAGTAAGGAAAGGTGTCTATTGCTAATACTGTTCAGCGGATTTACTCCTGGAATATCTGCTTTAGCTCATAGAATCACAGGACGGGTGAAGGTTTTCACCACACCGTTCGATTCACAAAAAAGGTGGTAGCGTTACCAAGCGGTTTGGCACTCGATCATCCAATTCATACATGAAACTAAGATCCACGTCTCTTCAATGCACATGAATTTTCATCTCTGACCACGAAGCTCTACTCTCGTTAAAGAGCGATAGGCTTTCGGTGGGTATGGTCTTCAGTAAAGCGTTTGACTTTATACCAATTGGTAGCATTCCCAAGCGGATTAATGCACTACTTTAATATATATACCTTGAATTATGGTGTCTATTGCCAATACAGTTCAGCGTATGTACACCAGGAATATTTGGGTGGCCTCTCAGAAACACAGTATGGGTGAAGCTATTGACTTAGACGTTCGACTCTCAAGCAATGTTGTAACGTTCGGGAGCGGTTTAATTCTCAGTATTCTCAGTCTTACATCAAATAATGGTGCCCATTCCTAAAATGTATACTCATTTGCATCTCTGATCACGACGTTATTACCACGATACAGCGGGTTATACTCACGAAATGTAAGATATTCGTTATTGAGTATGGCGTTATACCAATTGGTAACGATCATCAGCGGATTGACTCCGTGCTATAATATTCATACCGTGAGTTCAGGTGTCTATTGCCAATACTGTTCAGCGGATTTACTCCAGGTATATCTGGTGTCACTCTCGGAAACACAGGATAGGTGATGCTATTGACATAACTGTTCGACTCACATAGAATATGGTAACGGTCCCGAAGTGTCGGACCTTCGATCTTCTAATTCGTACATAAATTTAACGTGCCCCTCTAAAAAATGTCTACTATTTTGATTCCATGAACACTAAGCAAGGCACTCCAATCGGTGGATTGGGCTTCTCGGAAGGTACGGCCTTCAGTATGACCGAGAGGCAGCGATCTCGAACGGTTTGACCCTCGATATACTAATCCACACATGAAATTATTGTGGCCTACTCTGGAATGTATACTAATTTGTTTCTCTGAGCACGATGTTATAATCTTGATACAGCGAGTCAGTTTCTCGGATGATATTGCTCTCGGTAGAATGATCGACTTTATAGCAATGGGAAACGTTCTACAACAGTATGGCGGCCTGTTATAATATTCGTACCGTGAATTGAGGTGTGTTTTGCCTATATTGTGTTGGGTATTTACTCCAGGAGTACCTGGTTTGAATCCCAGAATGACATGATGGGTGAAGCTTTTGACTTAGCCTTTCGAATCTCAAAGAGGGTGGTCATGTTCCGGAACTATTTTACACTCTACCTTCTAATTCATAGAGGAATTTAAGGTGCCCGTCTCTAAAATGTATACTAGTTCGTACCACTGAGCAACATGATATACTCTCGGAACAGAGGGTTAGGTCTTCGGAGGGTTAGATCTTCATTGCACCGTTTGACTTTATTGCAATTGGTATCGCACTCAGACAGAACGACGCTATACTTTAATATTCTCACTGTAACTTGAGGTGTCTATTGATAACACTGTTCAGCGTATTTACTCCCGGAATACCTGCTTTTACGAACGGAATCTCCGGATAGGAGAATCTTTTCACTTCGCCGATCTTCTGTGAAGAAGGTGCCCGCGACATCGAGTGGCTTGTTACTCGATCTTCTTGATGATAATGAAATTATTGTGCCCGGCAGAGAAATATTTACTAATTTCAACCAATGAACATGAAGTTGTACTCTCGATACGACGGGATACCATCTTCGAAGGTTGTGCTATCGGTGAAATATTTGACTATACATACGAATAGGTAACGTTCTATAACGGTTTGACGTCGTGCTTTTACATTCAAACCGTGCTTTGAGGTGTCCATTGCTAATATTGTTCTGCAGATTTACGCCCGGAATACCAGGCTTGACTGTCGGAATCATAGGAGAGGTGCATCTATAGTCTTAGCCGTTCAACTCCCGAAGAATGTGGAAACGTTCTCCAACGGGTTGATTCCCTATTGTTCTGTTCATACATGAAAATTAGGTGTCAGTCTGCTAAAATGTCTAATAATTTGTTCCCGTGTGAACGAAGCATGACACACGCTACAGCGAGATATGTTCTATGAAGGTAACGTATTCGGTAAAAAATGGACTGCATTTCAATAGGTAGCGATCTGAAACGGTGCGACGCAATATTTTAATATTGAAATCGTGATTTCAGGCGTCTCTTGCCAATACCATACAGATGATTTACTCTCGGAATACCTGGCTTGACTCGCGGAATCACACGATAGGTGAAGCTACTGTCGTAGCCGTTCGATTTTAAGGAACGTAGTAACGTTTTCGAAAGGTTTGTCACTCGATCGTGTAATTCACACATGGCGTCAAGCCGCTGCTCAACATTATTAAGTCAAATAAAGTAATTCTTTTTAACCAATACATTACCTTCAGAGAACCTATCCCGCTGTAGCGAGTGTCTATCTTAGTTTTCACGGAAACAAATGAGTAGACATTTCAGCAGACAGACACCTCAGTTTCACGTATGAATAGCAAAATCGAGCGTCAAACTCTTCGAGATCGTTAGCACCTAGTTTTAAAGTCGTACTGCTAAGTCAATAGCTTCAACGCCCCTATTATTCCGAGGTTCTGACCGGGAATTCCGAGAGTCTATTCGCAGTATAGTACTGGCAATAGACACCTTAATTCACAGTATATATAGAACAGAACATAATCATATCGTTGTAGAACTTTACCTACTGGTATAGAGTCAACCTTTTTACAGAAGGCCTTACCTTCCATGACGCTAAACCTCTGTATCGAGAGTATAACTTTGTTTTCATGGAAGCAAGATAGGATACGTTTTGTGACGCGAACCTTATTTTTATTTTTGAGTTTGAGGACAGGTGGATTATCCGTTCGAGATCTTTACCACATTCTTTGAGAGTCAAACAACTAAGTCAATAGCATCATGTATACTCTGATTCCGAGGGTGAATCCAGGTATTCTGCGTGTAGATTCGCTGTACAGTATTGGTAATAGTACCTTCATTAACGGTATAAATAGTGATATAGAGAATCGAACCATCCCAGAACGTTACCTACTCGTATAGGTTCAAACACTATCCCGGAAAACTTATCCTCCGAGAACCTAACCCTCTGTAGCGACTGGAAAATGTTCGCGAATACAAATGACGACACATATTAGCGGATGGACACGACATGTTTGTGTGTAAATATCAGCATCGAGAGTCAAAGCGTCCGATAACGTGACCATCATCCTTGAGGTTCGTGCGACTAAGTCAATACCCTTACCTATCCTGTGATTCCGAGAATCAAACCAGGTATTCTGGGAGTAAATCCGCTGAATTGTATTGACAATTAACACCTTTACTCAAGGTTTGAATATTAAAGTAGAGCGTCGTACGGTTTGAGAACGTCACAGTTTGGTATAATGTCAAATGTTCTACCGAAGGAGTTACGTTTCGCAAACTGCACCGCCTCCATCGAGAGTGCATCGTCGGATTCTGAGAAAGAAATCAGTCTTCATTTCAGTGACGAGCGCCTTAACTTCATGTATGAATTTTAGATCGAGTGTCAAACATGTGTAGAACGTTGCCACTTTCTGTTAGAGACGAACTGATATGTCGATATCTTCACCGATCCTGCGATTCTGAAAGTCAAACCACGTATTCCAGGAGCAAATGTGCTGAACAGTTTTGGTAACAGATGTCTTAATTCACGGTTTCAACATTAAAGTATTGCGACCAACCGTTTGAGGGCGTTACCATTTGGTGTATAGAAATTTGTTTGACAGCACGCCTTTTCTTCCGCGATCCTCACCGGTTTCGTCGAGAGTATAAGTTCGTGTCTAGAGAAAAAAACTAGTATCCAATTCAGTGACGGGCACCTTGACTTCATGCATGAATTAGAATATATAGTCTCAAACGGTCCGAGAACGTAACCACTATCTATGAGAGTCGAACGAATAAATAAGCCGCTCCATCTATCCTCATATTCCGAGAGTAAAAAGAAGTATTCCGCGAGTAATTCCGCTGAACGGTTTTGCAACATACACCTTAATTCACGGTGTGAATATTAAAGTAATGAATCATACCGTCGGAGAAATTTACCTATTCGTATATAGTCAGTATTCATACCGAATACCTTTCCTCAAGGGAACCTAATCTCGCTTTAGCAAGTGTCTTGCTTATTGTTCGCGGTAACGAATTAGTAGACATCCTGTCGGACGGGCAACACATTTTTGTGTATAAATAGCTTCACTTGTCCTGTGATTCCGAGAGGCACCCTAGGTATACCAGGAGCATATCCGTTAAAGAGTATTGGCAATAAGCACCTTAATTCACGGAATGAATATTAAAGTAGGGCGCGAAACTGCTTGAGGGCGTTATAAATTATTATAAAGTGAAACGTTTTCGCGAAGACATTACCCACCGAGAACTTCACACGTTGCACCGAAAGTATAACTTCGCGTTCAGTGAAAAAAATTAGTATACATTCTAGTGAAGGCGGACCATAATTTCAAGTATGATTGAGAAGGTCGTGTGTCAAGCCGCATGAGAACATTGCCGCCTTCTATGAGAGACGGACGGCTAAGTCAATAGCTTCACCTCTACAGTGGCACCGCGATTTACATCTGGAATTCCGAGGGCTAATCCGCTGAAGAGTGTTGTCAATACACACCTTAGTCCACGGTTCGAATACTATAATAGAGCGTTACACAGTTTGAGAACTTTCCCAGTTGCTATAAAGGCAAACGATTTATCGAAAACCTTGACGTCCGAGAAGCTAACAAGCCGGACCGATAGTATAACTTCGTGTTAATATAAAGACATTGGTACACATTTGAGTGCCGGCACCTTATATTCATGTATGATGTAGAAGATCGATGTTCAAACTGTTTGAGAACGTTACCACCTTTTGTGAGAGACGAATATCTATGTCGGTAGCGTCATCTATCCTGCGAGGCCGCGAGTGAAGCCAGGGATACCGAGAGTAAATACGCTGATGAATATTGGCAATAGATCATAATTCACGGTATCAGTAGTAATGTACAGGGTCAAATCGTTGTAGATCGATACCTATACGGATAGAGTCAAACCTTTGACAGAAGGCCTTACCTTCCGAGAAGTTAGCCGTCTGTATCGTGAGTAGTACTTTGTTTTCGAATTAGAAGACCGAGGGTCATACCGTTCGCGAACGTTGCTGCCTTCTGTGAGTGACGAACGGCTAGGTCAATAGCTTCACCTATCCAGTGATTTTGAGAGTCAAACCAGATATCCCGGGAGTAAATCTGTGTACAGTATTGGAAATTGACACCTATATTCTCGGCATGGGTATTAGAGTAGGGAGTGAAATCGTCGGAGAATGATACGTATTGGTTTAGAGTCAAATTTTTAACGTAGGCGTTATCTTTTGGGAAGCTAACCCGCTTTATGGAGAATATAATTTCGAGTTCAGCAAAGCAAATTCATATACACCTTAGTGAAAGGCACATTCGTTTCATGCACGATTTAGAAGATCGAGTGTCAAACCACTCGAGAACATTGACACCTTCTGTGGGAGACGCACAACTGAGTCAAGATCTCCACCTATCCTGCGATGCCGAGAATCAACATAGACATTACGGAAGTAAATCCTCTGAACGGTATTGGCACTAGACACGTTCATTCACGGTATGAATATTATAGTTGATGGTCAATCCGTCGGGGAACATTACCAATTGGTATAATGTCAAACCTTTTACCGGACCCCTTGCCTTCCAAGAGCCTAACCTGCTGTACCATGAGTTCAACTTGGTGTTCAGAGATAGATATCAGTGTATATTTCACTGATGGGCACGGTAATTTCATGTATGAATTAGAAAATCGTTTAACATACCGATCCGGAGTGTTATCACCTTCCTAGAGAGACACACAGCTATGTCAATAACTTCACCTATCCTGTGATTCCGAGAGTTAAAGTAGGTACTCCGGGTGTAAATTCGCTGAACAGATATGGTAATAGACGTCTCCATTCACGGATTCAATCTTAACACGTTGACGCTTACGCGGATATTCGGTGTCTGTTCCTCCGTCTGTCACGATAGGAGGAAACTAACTTCCACTTTGACTCTTCGATGTCTCGAAGATTTATTTGCACTCTTCGACGTTTCGAAGACTTCTTTTTACCGTTTCAGTGGCAGTTTTTTACTTTCACCACGATTTTTCATGATGCGTTTTGAAAACCCGTAGAGATAGCCAAACAGGGGAAATCTTCCCTTGTTGATGATTTGGGACCACGGGCGATCGATTGATATTCGCATTGTCCATCTTGTGGGAGGATAAGTCCTCTCACGCGAGGGGGTGGTGGCGAGATCCCTCTCCTACAAGGTGAAGCACCGAGACTTCAGGCGCTTAATATGTATAAATTACATGCCACCCAAGCGCGGTGACCGGAGCACTTTCCGTTTGTGTGGCCACTCGATATTTATGACCACGCGCTGGGGAACGTCCGCGAGTGTAGAGCACGTGGCCCTCCCCCTGACCCATTGTCAGCCAGTTTCTCCATGCCAGAGCCCAAGTTCGGTCAAGTGGGTGTTTAGCTTCTCGTGTTTCGGACCACGAGAAGTTTACAACAGAAGTAATAGGACACTTCCAAACGCAATAATTCTCTAGAAATACAGCGACCAATTGTCGCACACGACGAAAATAGTTCCAGGACGTAGTGTAAGTTATATGCGTAAATTATGTTGAGTGCGAGCGGCAATTTCGTCAAATCCCCGACTATCGATTCCCAGGCGCCCTGGCAACTTGTAACATGCAAAGGGTCTCTGGGGCTCCGCACTAGAGTCTTGTCCCCAAGACCGCCAGTGAAAGATATATTGCCGGGCTTAGTGGCCGTGCTCCATTGTGCGATTTTCCAGAAATATTCCCATTTCCTTGGCCGATCGCGGGCCTTGGGGTGAGCTTGAGGTATGCGAATTTTGGCCAGCCTCTGGGCCTTCGGCGGCGCAAATAGACGTTTAGGACCGCCCACACGTAATGAGGGATATCGAATACTACCCATCTGACACTGCTTATATAATGTGTGACCAAGTAAGTGGGGGTAATCATTGTGAGTTTAGGCAGCGGCACCTGGTTTACGGAGAGTTTAGAGTTGACGGCAAGTGAAGAAGAATTTTGTTAGTATGCGATGTGAGTATTGTGGATTGTGCGAAGTTTTTATGAGGCGTGTGGTCCGTACAGTTCTGAAAGGTTCCCGAGAACACATTCCTTCCAGTGGGTATAAAAGAAGTATGAAGTTTCCTTCCTCCTAGAAAGGCGGTTATCATTTATCGTTTTTCATTTTTGTCCATCTAAATATTACATACAATAGATATGGAATTCTGCAATTCGTCTGATGAATCTGTATCTGGAATCATGCGAAAGGGACGATGAAAATAGAATAATTTCATCATCATCATCGGACACGGCAACCGATAAGAGTACCACGGAAGAAGAAGTTTCGAAATCAGGTGTAGGGGAGCAAGATGATGATGCGGAATGGCGGAAAATAGCTGAAAAATTTGTATCAGAGGAAGAGTATTCAGAAGAATAAGAGCTACTAATCAAGTAGACGGACTCCGTCGATCCTGATGCACTATATAAATTATTTTTCGCGGACGAGATATTTGAAATCATCGTGGAAGAGACGAATAGATACGCGGCTCTGTGCATAGCGAAAGCAGCATATGGCAGGAGACTACATTAACAAGCATGGAACCCCATTACAAAAAGTGAATTGAATACTATTATTGGTATCGTGCTTGATATGCGTGTAGTGCATGTTCCCGAAATTTGACTATATTGGTCCAAAAATGCGATGTATGCGAATGTGCGTATAATGAAGATAATGCAGCGCTATCGATTCTTGGCTATATTGAAGTGCTTGCACTTTTCTGATAATGCTACGGCTAGAACCGAGGATCGGTTATACAAAATCCGAAACGTAGAGGATAAAATTCTTCGTGCTTTCAAAGATGCAGAAAACCTGCTTAAAGTACAGTAATTGACGAAATCATGGTTACGTGGAAAGGACGTATCAATTTTCGTCAATATATACCAGGTAAGCGGCACAAGTACGGAATAAAACTGTACAAACTCTGCCTTCCGGACGGATATACATATAAAGTGCATATTTATTTCGCAAGGACTGAAACGTGAATTCTAAAAGCACATTCTCACGATGTAGTCATGACATTGATACGAGATATATTATTCAAGGGCTGGATTTTATTTTCCGACACTTATTATAATACATGTATTCCTTTAGAAGAAGCTCTCCTCACCAAAAAATCATATATTTGCAATGCAGTCAAAATGAATAGAAAGTTTCTACCGACACAGGCAATGCAGAAAAAGAAACGGGGAGACATTATATCTCTTGAATATCGGAGCGGCGTGAAATTTTTATAGTGGACCCACAAAAGTCCTATCTGTATGTTAACCACATCGAGATCTCACAATTGCGCCATTATTCGTGTTAAAGATGATCAATTTAAACCAGACACAGTTTTTTCTTACAATAGTGCGAAGGAGAGAGTTGATATATCAGACGAAATGTGTTCCTATTTTAAATGTTAACGGAAAACTGTAGAATGGTATAGAAAAGTTATTATGGAGCTAATATGGTGGACCTCTTTAGTAAATGCATGGTACATCCACAAACAGTGGGGAACCAAGCGTTACCAAATCTCAAATTAAGACAGCAAATTATTGATTATCTATTGAAGAGTGTTGAGAATCCCTCTAGTGACGAGCTAATAGGAAGTAGACGGAAAAAAACATTTTTTAAGTTCACACCAAGAACCCGCGAGTAAGATGTAGTGAAAAGATGTTAAAGATGGTTGCAAACGCTTAAAAAAAAGGGTACATAGTACAGCACAAACAAAACCAAAAAGGTAATGATCTTTTGTAGCAGTTGTCCGGATAAGCCTGCACATTGTTTAAAATGCTTTAAAAAATTGCATCGGTAACATAAGTCGTTATATTTTATTATATTTAATGAATTAATTAAATTGTACGTTACGTATTTTGTGTCATATGTTTGATTATAAGGTAGAAATGTTAATGTATAATATTTTGTAAATTTTGTACTACGCATTTATTGATTAACAAACGTGGCCCACCGGTGAGTCAGGCCGGAGTCAACATGTAAATTACAGTATCTATAATTAGATGGAAGCCTGGAAATAAATGCATGCGGTACAATATCAAGGTTAGAGAATATAACGGTGATCAACCACTATTGTCTCTCCGATCTACCGAACGCAGCAACAAACAACACCAACCGTGTCCCTCGGGAAGGATAGGTACATACCCAGAGACAATCGCATAACATAACAGTAGGTTTAGCAAAATAATGTACAAAACGTACAATCAAATAATACCAAAAACACTTTTACAACGGAATATGAATTTCTATCCCGGGAATTTAAAATTTTGATAAAAACTGAAAATATCATATCAGTAAATTACAGTATGCGTAAATAAATGGTTGACCAGGAAAAAACGCATACAGTCCAATGTTAAGGTTAAAGAAATTATCATCTAATTCATCTAAATCATAATATTGCATATAAAATAACAAAGAATTTATCATAATATTGTCATAAACGTACACTCAACTAATTCCAAAGGCACTTTCACTTAGATGTAAAATTTATTATGCTAAAAACTGAAAATTTTGAAAAAAAAACGAAAATATCATAGCAGATAGTTACAGTATGTAGGCTTCAGTAGAAATCTCCGGCAGGAAGCAATCGGCACAATATCAAGGTTATACAAATTAACAAGCACCCTACAGCAGTGTCGCTCCAATCTAGCGAACGCAACTACAAGGCCACTCCAGTCGTGTCGTTCCGGAAGCGTAGGTTCGTATACAGAGGTCATATGGAATAACAATGTGTTTAACAAAATATTGACATAAAAGTACACTCACCTAATTCCCACTGCACATTTCCTGAAAAATACAATTTAGTAAATTAAAAATTGGAAATTATGAAAGAAAACCAAACGCATCATAACAGTAAATTACGGTATGCGTAAATAAATTGAAAACTGTGAAAGAATGCATACGGTAAAGAAGCGAGGTTAACGAAAGTAACGTAGACCATTCAGTTGTGCCATTTCGTACTGCAGTACGCAACTACAAGAACAGTGCAATTGGTTCGCTGCGGCAGCGTACGTACGCATGCAGACAATTATGCCAATGACAACAAATATAACGAAATATTGTCATAATCATATACTCAACTAATTCCGAAGACACATTTACGAAGAAATACTATTTTTAAACAAAATTTTGAAACTTTGGAAAAAATAGAATAAATCACAGCAGTGAGGCACAGGATATATAAGTAAATGGGAGACTTGGAAATGATGCATACCCTTCAACAACATGGATAAAGTAGAAACTAACAAACAACACGTAGGAGTGTCACTTCTCCGTGCCGCGCGCATATACAAGACGTCGCCAGTCGTGCCACTCAGGCAGCGTAGGTACCTATACAGGCAATCATGTAAAATAACAATATGTATATCATAATATTGTCACAAACTCACACTTAACTAATTGCAATGACACGTTTACTTAGAAATACAGTTTTTTTACTAAAAATTTGAAATTAATAAATTTTAGTGACTCACCGATCTACCATTCGCAACTACAAGAGCACTACGGCCGTGTTGCTATCCGTATATGGGTACATATAGTGACAATCGTATAAACTAACATTAAGTTTATCAAAACAGTGTCATTACCGTACACTCTATTAATTTCGAGGCAGATTTCGTAAAAAAGACATTTTTTCAAATTAAAAATTAGAATGTTTGAAGAAAACCGAAGATATTATAACAGTATATTGCACAGTGTAGAAATAAATAGAAACGGTACAATATTATGGTGAAAGAGATTAACGACGACCATGCAATATGACGCCCCGATATACCGTACGCATCTACAAGACCGCTTCAGCCGTGTCGCTCCGGAAGCGTAGGTACGCATAGAGGCAATCCTATAATATAACTAATAATTTAACAGAATATTGTCATAAACGTAGACTCAAATAATTCAAACCATACTTTTACTAACAAAGTTAATTTTTTAAATAAAAGATTGATAATTTTGAAAAAAAATCGAAAATATCATGACAGTAATTTGCACTATGGCAAGATAAATAGAGAACCAAGACGGAATGCAAACGGTACAATATTACAGTTACAGAAATCGACGAAGACCATGCAGTTGTACCACTCCGACCTACCGAAAACAACTACAAGGCTAATAAACCCATGTTGATCCGGAAGTGCAGGTACGAATACAGACAATCATATGTAATGACAACCGTCTAACCCAAATATTGTCATCAAAGTAATCTTCACCAATTCAATCGGCACTTTTACTAGGAAATAGAATTTTATAGACTGAATACTCATAATTTTAATTCATATCGTATATATCAAAGCAATACATCACAGAATATAAATATGTACAGAAAACAGGGGGAAAAACATACGGTTGATAGTCATGGTTAATGAAATTATCGAAGACCGTACAGTAGTGCAGCACCGACGTACCGTAAGCAACTATTGTTACAATTAATCGGTGTGTCGCACCGGTGTCGTAGATACGCATGCAGACAATCATATATAATAACAACAAGCATGTCACAGTATTGTCTTAAACGTTTACTTAGTTTCATCCAAAGACACTTTCACTTAGAAGACCAATTTTTTAAAACAAACATTGAAAATTTCGAATGAAATCGAAAATATCATAACAGTAAATGATATTTTGTACAGACAAATTGAAAATACGTGAAAACATGCACACGACACAATCTCAAGGGTGACGAAATTAGCGTGCATTATACAGTAGTGCCGCTCCGATTTACCGAACGCAACTGCAAGACCACTCCAGCCGTGTCGCTCCTGAGGTGATGGTACGTATAGAGACAATCATATAAAATAAGAGAACGTGTAACAAAATAACTACAAATATGTACACTATACTAATTCCAAAGGCTCTATTACTAAGAAATACAATCATACAAAATAAAAATTGACGGTTTCATGGAAACTGGAAAATATAATAATGATAACAGTAAATTACATTGTTTGTAAATAAATAGAAAACTGCGAAGGAGTGTATACGGTACAGACTATGGTAAAACAATTTAACGAAGCCCATGCAGTCTGCCGCACCGATATGGCATACGCAATTACAAGACAACTCCTGGCGTATCGCTCTGGAAGCGTAGGTACGCATACAGGCAATCATATAAAGTAGCTACAAGATTAACAAAGTATTGTCTCGAACGTACACTCAACAAATTCCATACTTAAATTTACTAAAAAGTCATTTTATAAAATAGGATATACGAAATTTAGTAAAAAATCGGAAATATCGTAGCAATATATTACAATATGTTGATATAAATACAAAACTGGAAAAAGTGCATATGCTACAATATCTAGATTAAAGGAATTAACGAAGATCAACCAGTAGTGTCACTGCGAATACGTACACACATAAAATGCAACAACAAATGTAAGGAAATCATATCATAAGGGAACAGTCAAAAAATTCCAATGACACTTTTGCTATAAAATACATTTCTTGTAATAAAAAATTGGAAATTTCTATAGAAATTGAATATATCATACAAGTGCAGTACTGCGTGCACAAACAAATAGAAAACTGAGAAGGAATGCATACGATACAATATCAAGGTTAAAGAAATTAACGAAGGCTATAAAGTATGCATATACGCAGATCTGCAGTACGCAATTAGAGGGCCGCCCCAGTGGCTTCGCTCCGACAGCGTAGGTACGTAAACTGAAATCATATAAAATAACTATAAGTTTAAAATAATCACGACATCAACTTACACTCAACTAATTCCAAAGTCACTTTTTCAATGAAATACAGTCTTTTACACCAAAAATTCATAATTATGAAAGAAATGGAAAATATCATAAGAGTAAATTTCAGTGTGTATAAGAAAATGGAAAACAGGGACAAAACGCGTGATGTACAATATCAAGGTTGGAGATTTTAACAGAGATCATGCAGTCGTGTCGCTCAGATCTGCCGTACGCAAATACAGGATTTGCCCAGTCGTGTTGCTCAAACTGCGTAGGTATGTATGCAGAACATCATATAAAATAACTGTTAGTTTAACACAACAATGTCATAAGTGTACACACATTCAATTCCAAAGACACCTTTAATAAGTAGTACGAAATTTAAAAATAGAAGTTGAAAATTTCATTAGTTCATTAAAAATTCATACAAAATAGCAATATGTTTAACAAAAAAATGTCATGAGCGTGCACTCAACTAATTCTATAGACACATTTACTAAGAAAAACTATTTTTTAATGTAATGACTGAAAATTGTGCAAACTGTTGTAATATGAGTAATTTCTTTTATACAATAATTTCACGAATGCAACGAATAGTGTTGTCGCGTGGTTGGTCGCGGTGGTTTGCTAAATTCGAACTGTGTGACGTTAGGCAGCGTGAGTGTGTTTTAAACATATGTAGTTGGACTGTGGTCACTATAGAAATATGTAAATAATTTAATACAACATATTGTACAGAAATAAATAGTTGTCCCGAGTTGATCCTTGATCCTGTCATAAATTAATTTAACAAAAACATTCGAAAATATCATAACAGCCATTTACAGTGTATGTAAATAAATGGAGAACTGGGAGAAAATGCATACGGTACAAAGTCAAGGTTACAGAAATTGACGAGTATCATACAGTATTGTCGTACCGACTTACCGAACGCAACTGCAAGAACACACCAGCAGTGTCGATCCGAACGCGTGCGCTTATACAGGCAATCATATAATGTCGCTGTAAGTTTAGCAAAGTATCGTCATATATGTACAATACTCTAATTCCGATGACACTTTTACTAAGAAATAAAAATTATTAAATGAAATATTTATAATTCTCAAAAATATTGAAAATATAAAAAAAATTTCAATATGCATAAATAAATGGATTACAGGCAGAAATACACACGGCACTATATGAAGGCTAAAGAAATTAACATAGACCAGCCAGCAGAGTTGTTTCGATCTTCCCATCGCAACTACAGGACGAATAAAGCCATGTCGCTCCACAAGCGGAGGTACAAATGGAGATAATCATTTAAAATAACAATAAGCTTAACAAAATATTGTCATAAACGTACAGTCAAATAATTCCAAAGACAGTATATGTAAGAAATTCAGTTTTGTGAAATAAAAATTGGAAGTATCGAAGAAAATCGAAGACATCATAACAGTAAACTATAGTATTCGTAAAGAAATGCGAAACTGAAAAAGAGTGCATACGACACAATATTATGATTATAGAAATTATCGATGACCATCTAGTAGTGCTGCCGCGATCTGACGTACGCGACTACAAGACCACGCCAGTCGTGTCGGCCCGAAGCCGGTAGGATCGTATACGAACACTCACATAAAATAACAACAAGCTTATCAGAATACTGTCATAAACGTAAGCTCAACTAACCCAAAAGAAGCTTTTTACGAAGAATAGTATTTTCAAGTTATTGATTAGAAATTTTGATGAAAATCGAAAGTATTCTAATAGTTAATTACAGTTTGTACAAAAGAAAAAATAGAAAACTGCGGAATATGGCATACGGTACAACACCAATATGAAAGAAATAAACAAAGACCATCCAGTTGAGCCTCTCCGATCTGGAGAAAGCAAGTTGCAGACCACTCCTATCGTGTCGCTCCGGAAGCGCAGGTACGTATAGAGACAATGCAAAATAACATGGCATTTAACGAAATATTGTCATAAACATATACTCAACTGTTTCCAAAGGCACTTTTACTGAGTAATACAACTTTCTCAAACAAAAATTGGAAATTTTGAAGAAAGTCGAAAAATCATAACAGTAAATTACAGCATGTGGAAATAAATAGATAGCTGCAAAAGAGTGTATACGTTACGACGTCAAGGTTAAAGAAATTAACGAAGACCATCGAGTTGCTCCGCTCCGATCTGCCGAACGTAATGACAAGACCTCGCCAGTCGTGTATTGCGGCAGCGTTGGTACGTATACAGACAATCATATAAAATGCCACAAAGCTTAACAAAATACCGTCATTGACGTGTACTGAACTAATTAAAATACACTTTTACCCAAAAACACAGATTTTGACATGAAAAATTGTAAATTTTAAAAATGTCGAAAATATCGTAATTGAATGTTACAGTTTGTATATATAAATAGAAAACATAGGGAAAAATGTATGCGGTACAAAATCAAAGCTAAAGAAGTTAACGAATATCATACAGTAGTGCCGCTTCGATGTGCCGTACGTAACTACAAGACCTCGCCTGTCGTGTTGCTCCCGCAGACAATATATGAAATAAGAATAAGTTTAAAATAATATTGTCATATATGTACACTCCATTAATTCCAATGCCATAGTACCAAAATATACAATTTTTTAAAATAAAAACTGAAAATGTTGTTAAAAATCGAAAATATCAGTAAAGTGAATTACATTATGTAGAAATGAGTAGAAATATACGCATGAATGCGCACGGTACAAGATTGAGGTTAATGAAATTAACAGAGAACATGCAGCAGTGTCGGTCCGATATACCTTAAGTAACCGCAAATCCACTATTGTCGTGTCGCTTTGGAGGCGTTTGCACGTAAAGAGAAAATCCTATAAAATAGCAGCAAGCATACTAAGGTATTATAATCATCGTAATCTCAATTAATTCAAAACACACTTTTCATAAAAAAAAAAAAAAAAAAAATTTTCGTAATTATAAACATGAAAATTTTGCAGAGAATCTAAAATACCACATCAGTAAGCTACAGTATATAGAAATAAATGGAAAACTGTGAGAGAATGCTTACGTTATAGTTTTTCGGTTAATGAAATTAACAGCAGTTGTGGCGCTTGGTTCTACCGAGCTCTACTGCAAGTCCACTCCATTCGTGTCGCTCCAAGTGCGTAGGTATGTATACAGACAATCAATCAATGCAACAACAAATACAACAAAATATTGTTAGAAATGTACACATATATATATATATATATAACTCCGGAGATACTGTTCCTATGAAATACAAATTTTGTAAATTCAAATTTGAAAATTTTGAAAAAATATCTATAACATCAAATCAGTAAGTTACAGTAGATAGATATAAATAGAAATCTGCGAAACAATGCAAATGGTACAATATCAAGACTAATGAAATTGAGAAAGATCATACAGTATGCCGCTCCGATCTGCAGAACGCACTTACAGGACTGTACGTGGAGTAAAACACCTTGTTCAGAGGGAGGAACTAGTATATGGTTTAGTCTCGAGCGCCATAATTTCATGCATGAATTAGAACATCGAGGGTCAAACCGTTCGAGAACGTTACTACATTCTTCGAGATTCAAACGGCTACGTCAATAGCTCCGTACATCCAGCGATTCTGAAAGACAAACGAGATATTCCGGGAGTAAATATGCTGTTCAGTATTGTCAGTAGATAGCTTAATTCGTGGACTGAATAATAAAATAGAGTATGAAACCGTTTGGGAACGTTACCAATTGCAATAAAGTCAAATGCATTACCGAAGACTACACCCTCCAAAAAACTACCATCCTGTATCGAGAGTATAACCATGTGTTCGGAAAAAGAAACTGCTATTAATTTCAGTCTAGGACTCGTTAACTTCATGTAAGAATTACGAAGACCGATGGTCAAACATTTCGAGATCGTTACATACCACTATGAGATTCATACGTTTAAGCCAACAGCTTCACCTATCCTGCGACACCAAGGGTTAAACCAGGTAATTCGGTAGTAAAACCGCTGGACAGGGCTGGCAGTAGATACCTTAATTCACTATTAGAATATTAGAGTAGAGCATCAAACTGTTGTAGAGTTTTACCTTTAATTATTCAGTCAAACTCTTTACCGAATGCCTTACCTTCGGTGCTGCTAACTCGCCGTATCGAGAGTATAACTTCGTGATCAGAGAAACACATTAGTATACATTTTTGTGATTGTGTCCGTTGTTTCATGTATGAATTACATAATCGATGGTCAAACCGTTCCAGAATGGTACTACCCCGCTTTATCGAGGTTATAACTTCGACTTCAGAGAAGCATAATAGTTTACGTTTTAGTGACGGTCACACTTTTTTCATGTATGAATTATAAGATCGAAATTAAAACCGTTCGGGAACGTTACTAACTTACTTGAAATTTGAACGGCTAAGAATATAGTTTCACCTATCCTCTGTTACCGAGAGTCAATGTCATGTCTCCCGGCAGTAAATCCGCTGGACAGTATTCGCAATGGAAACCTTAATTCACGGTATGAATACTAAAGTACAGAGTTACACCGCCCGCGTTCTTTACCAATTCATATTAAGTCACTCTTTATACCGAATATCTTACCGTCCGAGGACATAACTCGCTGTGTCGTATGTCTTCGTTATTATTCACGATATAAAATTTGTCGACATATCAGCAGACAGACACCACATTCACATGAATTAGTTTCAAAATCGAGAGTCACTCCGTTCGAGAACGTTACTACCATCCTTGGGAGTCGAACGGTTGGGACAACAGCTTCGCCTATACTGTGATTCCCAAATTCAAACCAGGTACTGCGGGAGTTAATCCGCTGAGCAGTATAGGAAATAGGCACCGTAATTCACGGTTTGAATATTGAATTAGAGCGTCAAGCCGTTTCAGAACGATACCAATTGCTATATAGTCAAACTTTTTAGAGAAGGCCTTACTTTCCGAGATGCACAACCCGCTGTAAGTAGTGCCATGCTTTGTATTCACAAGAACAAATTAATAGACATTTAAGTACACGGAAACGTTATTTTCATGTAGGTATAGCTAAACCGAGAGTAAAACCGGTTGGGATTGTTACAAACATCTTCGAGAGTCAAACGTCCATGTCAGTAGCTTCACCTATCTTGTATTTTCGAGAATCAGACCAATTATTCCGGGAGTGAATGCACCAAACAGTATTGGCAGTAGACATCTTATTTCAGGGTATCGATATTACAGTATAAATTCATGCCGATGGAGAACGGTACAACTTGGGATAGAGTGAAACTTTCTGCCGAATACCTTGCCATCTGTGAATGTAACCCCATGTAGCGAGAGAATGACCGTATGTTCACCAAAACAAATAAGTGGGCATTGTAGCCGATGGGACACCTTAATTTTATGTACGAATAAATAGATCGAGAGTGTAACCGCTCTATAATGTTACTACCTTTCTTGAGAGCCGCACTGCTATGGCAATAGCTCCACGTATCCTATGACTCCCAGAACCAAACCATGTAGTCCGAAAATAAACTCGCCGAGGTGTATTGGCAAGAGGCACCTTAACTCACGGTATAAATATTAAGGTACGGAGTCAAGCAGCTGGTGAATGATACTTATTGGTATATAGACACACTTTTTACCGAAGGCCTTACCTTACTAGGAACAATCCCGCTGTATAGAGAGTGTTACTAATTGTTCAGGGAAACAAATTAGTATACATCCTAGTGTGGCGCACCTTAATTTCATGTATGATTTTGAAGATCGAGTGTCAAACAGTTCGAAAACGTTACCAACAACTTTGAGGTTCGAACGGCTAAGTCAATCGCTACACCTATCATGTGATTCCGAATGACGCACATGGTATTCCTGGAGAAATTCCGCAATACAGTATTGGCAATAAACACCGTATATCACGGCCTGAATATTAAAGCCAAGAGCCAAGCCATTTGAGAACATCACCAGTTGGTACCTAGTTAAACTTTTACCGAAAGCCTTACCTGCGGTTAATCTAACACGCTGCATCGAGAGTATGACATCGTGTTCAGTGGACGGAATTACTATATATTTTAGTGACGGGCACCTTAATTTCATGAATTAATTCGAATATCGTGTGACAACCTGTTGGAATACGTTACCACTTTCTTTGGGAATCAAACGGCTCTGCCAAAAGCTTCACCTCTCCGATGTTTTGGAGAGTTAAATCTGGTATTCCGGGAGTAAATCCGCTGAACTGTATTAGTAATAGACACCATAGTTCGCGGCATGAATATTAAAATAGAGCGACAAACGGTTTCAGAACGCTACCAATTGGTACAAAGTAAAACGTTTACCGAAGGCGTTAACTTCCGCGAATCTCACCGGCTTCATCAAGGGTATAACTTCCTGTACAGAGAAATGGATTAGTCTTCATTTCAGACTCGCGCACCTTAGCTTCATGTATGAACTACGTGATCGAGGTTCAAACCGTTCGAGATCGTTACCACCATTGTTGCGACTCGAACGGCTAAGTCAATAGCTTCTCCTATGCTGTGTTTCCGGAAGTCAAAGGAAGCATTCCGGGAGTAAATCCGCTATACCGCATTGGCATTGAATTTAATGTAGAGGGTTAAATGTTTTGAGAACGTTAGCATTTAATATATAGTCAAACGTCATACAGATGGCCTCATCCATCGAAAGCCTATCCCGCTGTATTGAGAGTATACCATCGTATTCAGGGAAACACATTTGTTTGCAATTTAGTGATGGTCACCTTCAGTTCATGTATTAATTAGAAGATAGAGGGTAAAGCCGTTCGTGATCGTTACCACCGTAGTTGAGAATCGAACGCCATAGTTATCAGCCTCATCTATCCTATGATTCATAGAGACAAACTAGGTATAGGGGGCGTAAATCTGCAGAACAGTTTTGGCATTACACACCTTAATTCACGGTATGAATATTAAAGAAGACCGTCGACCCGTTGTAGAACGCTACTCATTGATATACAGACAAACCTTTTACCGAATGCCTTACCTTCCGAGAAGCTGACCCGCCGTTTCGAGAGTATAACTTCGTGCTCAGTCAAACACATTAGTATACATTTTAGTGATGGGCATCATGAGTTTATGTATGAATTTTAAAATTGAGTGTCCGCTCGTTCCAGAAACATACCACCATCAATGAGAGTCGAACGGCTGGGTCAATAGCATCACCTATCGTGTGATTCCGAGAGCAAAATCAGATACTCCGGGAGTAAATGCTCAGTACGGTATTGGCAATAGACGCCTCAGTTCACGGTATGAGTATTGAAGGAGACCGTCATATTGTTGCACAATGTTGCCAATTCCAATAAAGTGAAACCACCTACAGAAGGCAATACCTTCCGAGAAGCTGATCCGCTGTATCGAGATAATAACTGCGTGTTGAGAGAACCAAATTAGTACACATTTTAGAGACGGACACATCATTTACATACATGGGTAGAAAAATCGTGCACAAATGCTTTCGAGAATGTTGCCAAATTCCTTGAGAGTCGAGCCGCTATGTCAATATCTTCACATATCGTATGATTCCGAGAGTCAAACCGGGTTGTCTGGGAGGAAATGCCCAGTACAGTATTGGGAATAGACACCGTAATTCACAGCATGAATATTAAAGTAGAGAGTCATTCCGCCGGAGTACAATGGCAATTCGTATTGCGTCATACTTTCTACCCTATACCATACCTTCCGTGAACCTAATGCGCTGTAGCGAATGTCTTGCTTATTGCTCACGAGAACAAACTAGATGACATACTATCAGAGGGAACCCACACTTTCATTAATAAGCATCATAATGGAGAGCCAAGCCGTTCGAGGACCATCCCAACTTGATTATGACACGATCCGTTATGTCAGTAGCTTCACCTATCCTGTGTTTCCGAGCCCCAAACCAGATACTTCCAGAGTAAATCTGCTGAACAGTGGTGGCAATGAACATCTTAATTCATGTTTTCAATATTATAGGACAGCATCACACCGTTTGAGAATGTTACCTATTGGTATAAAGTAAAATGTCATACCCGAAGGCGATACCATGCGAGAACCCGCTGCATCGAGAGTAAAACTTCGTGTCACGAGAAACAAACTAGCATAAATTTTAGTGACAGGCAACATAATGTCATCCACGAATTAAAAGATCGAGTGTCAAAACGCTCGAGAACGTTATCACCTTCTGTGGCTGACGAACGGCAAAGTTTATAGCTTCTACTACCCCGTGAATCTGAGAGAACCTTACTGAATATTGAAATAGATCGTAACACCGTGTGAAAACGTAGCAATTGATATAAATTCAAGCATTTTACGCACTGCTTTGCGGTCCGAGAAGGTCACAAGCCGTATCGAGAGTATAGCTTTATGTTTAGAGAAACAAAATAGTGCACAATTTAGTGGCGGCATGTTGAAATCATTTAGGAATTAGAAGATCGAGGTAATAAGCCTACGCGAACGTTACCACCTTTGTTATAGACGAACGGCAAAGTCAATACCTTCACCTATCCAGTGATTCGGAGAATAAAGCCGTGTACTCTGGTAGTGAGTCCGTTGAAGAGTTATGACAATAGGCAACTTAATTCACGGTTTGAATATTATACTAGTTCGACAAACCGATCGAGATCGTATCCAATGGCTATAAAGTGAAACGCTTTACCGAAGACCGTACCCTCCGAGAAACTAACCCTCAGTATCGAGAGTATAACACCGTGTTCAGAGGTACGAACTAGTGCTCATTTTAGTGTCGAGCTTCATAATTTCATCCATGAATCAGAAGATCGAGGGTCAGACCTTTCGGGAACTTTTCCACCTTCTGTGAGAGGCGATCTATTGCGTCGGTAGCTTCATCTATCCACTTATTCGGAGAGTCATACCAAGCATAGCGGGACTAAACCCGCATTACCTTATTGGTAGTAGACCCCGTAATACACGTTATGTATATTAAAGTAGAGCGTAAATCTATTTGGGAAAGCTACCAATTTTTATATAGTCAAACGTTTTACTGAAGGCCCTTCCCCCGAAAGCCTATCGCGCTGAATCGAGGTTACAACGTTGTGATCAGCGGAACAAATATCTACACATTTAATGTCAGACACCTTAATTCACCTACGAATGGGAAGATCTAGTGTCAAACCGTTCGAGAACGTTAACACCTTCTAGAAGAATCACACTGCTGTGTCGATAGCTTCCCATAGCCTCGTGATTATGAGAGTCTAGGCTGGTATTCCAGGAGTATATCCACTGACAGTTTTGGCAATAGACAGCTTAATTTTCGGTATGAATAATAAAGTAGAGAGTTAAACCGTTGGAAAACAGTACCAAATGGTATAAAGTCAATCTCCTTCGCGGATACCTCACCTTCCAAGAACCTAATCCGCTGTACCGTGTGTCATGCTTAGTGCACACGGAATCAAATTAGTATACATTATGGCCGACGGACACCACATATTTGTGTATAAACATCAACATCGAGCGTCAAAGCGATCGAGAACGTTGACACCTTCTGTGAGAGACGAAAGGCTAAGTCAATACTTGCAACCATCCTGCGATTCCAAGGGTCAAACCAGGTATTCAGGGTGTAATTCAGCTGATCAGTATTGGTTATATGGACCTTCATTAACGAATGCCTTTCCCTACGAAAAACAAACTCGCTGTATCGGGAGTATAGCAAGGTGTTCATACGTACGAATTGGTATAAATTTATTGACGAGCACCTTATTTCCATGCATGAATTAGATGATGAAGTGTCAAACCGTTCGAGAACGGTACCACAATCTGTGAGAAACGAACGGCTACCTCAATACCTTCACCTACTGCATGATTCTGAAAGTCAAACCTGGTATTGCCGGAGTAAATGCACTGAATTGACGGTTTCAATATTAAAGCAGGCCGTCATTCCGTCGGGGAACCATACCAATTGCTCTAAAGTGATTCTACTTACCGAATACATAACCATCCGAGAAGCTAGCCCACTGTATCGAGAGCATAACTTCGTGTTCGACGAAGCATATTAGTATGCATTGTAGTGACGTGCACCTTCGTTTCAAGAATGAATTGGATGATCGTGTGCCAAAGCGTTTTATAATGTTACCAACTTTTTGGAGAATCGCATAGATAAGTCAATAGCTTCACCTATCCTGTGAATCCGCGAGTTATGCCAGGCATTCCGGGAGTATGGGCGCTGAAAGCTATAGGCAATAGAACCATCAATTCGCAGTATGTGTAGTAAAGTATAAAGTCAATCCCCCCGAGAACATTACCAATTGGTATATATTCTTTCTTTCTCCGAATACTTTACCTTCTGTGAACATAACCCTCTGTATGGAGATTATATCTTCGTGTTCAGAGAAGCAAATTAGTATACACATTAGTCACGGGCATATTAATTTCATGTTTGAGTCAAAAGATTGGGCGTCAAACATTTCGGGACCGTTATCACATTCCTTGAGAGCTGAACGGCTAAGTCAATAGCTTCATCCATCCGGAGATTTCGAGAGTCAAACCAGATATTCTGGGCGTAAATGCGTTCTGCAGTATTGGCAATACAGACCCTAGTCCGTCGATGGAACATTAAAGTAGACCGCCAACACGTGTGAGATTGGTACCAAATGCAATAAAGTCAGACGCTTTACCGAAGAATCTTCACTCAGATAAACTACTCCGCTGTATAGAGAGTATAACTTCGTGTTTAGAGAATCACACTGGTGTACATTATAGCGATATAATCTTAACTTCATGAATGAAATAAATGTTCGACGGCAAAACAGATCGATACCTTTACCACCTACTATGATATTCGAAAATCTAAGTGAATAGCTTCACATATCCTGAGTTACCGAGGGTCAGACCAGGTATTCCGCGATGAAATCCACAGAGCATTATTGGCAATAGACACCACAATTCATGGCATGAATATTGATGTTGAGAGTCAAACCGTCGGACAGCATTACGAATTGGTATAAAGTAATTCCATTAATGAATACCTTACCTTCCTGGAAATAATCCCGCTGCAGCGAGTGTCTAGCTTAGTGCTCTCCGATAAAATTAGCAGACAATGTAGTTGGCGGGCACTTTAATTACATGTATCAGTAGGAAGATCGAGGGTCCTACCATCCGAGAATGATACCACCTTCATAAAGAGTCGAACCGCTGAGACAGTAGCTTCACGCGTCATGGCAATCCGAGAGTCAAACCAGGTATTACAGGAGTAAATCTGCATTTCAGTATTGGCAATAGATACCTCAATTCACGATATGAATATTAACGTAAGGTATCAAGCAGGTGTAGTACGGTACCAATTCGTATAGAGTCAAACATATTACCGATGCCCTTACATTCGGAGAACCCATCCCGCTGTATCGAGTGCATAACTTCGTGTACAGAGAATCAAATTACTGTACAATGGAGTGAAGGGCACGTCAATTTCAGGCATTAATTTGAAGATGGAGGATGGGACCTTTCGGGTGCGTTACCACCCTCATTGTGGGTTGTACTTATAAGTCAACTGTCGTGTGATTCCGTAGGGCAAGCCCAGTATTCCTGGAGTAAACGCACTGAACAGCATGGCAAAAATGAAATATTAATTGACGATATAAATGAGAAAGTAGAGAGTCAAACCGTGAAGCAAAAGAAAACGTTCATAAAAAGTCATTCTTTTCACCGAATAGCATACCTTCCGAGAAGCCCAACCCGCTGCAGCAAGTATCTTGCTCAGTGTTCAAGGTAGCAAATTAGTAACATCTACTGCGGGAACCCATGGTTTGACTTTTAGAATATTGGAATACGTCAAGCTAAGGACAAAGCTGTTCGTCTCTCAAAGAAAGTGGTAACATTCTCCAACTGTTTGACCCTCGATCTTTCTATTGATACATGATATTGCATTATCCATGGGCTAAAATGTCTGCTAATTTGTTTCCGTGAACACTTTTCAAGACACTTGCTACAGCGGGTTAGGTTCTTGGAAGGTAAGGTATCCGGTAAACTCATACACTTTTCACCATCTGGGAACGTTCTCCAACGGTTTGACTCCGTACTTTAATATTCATAACTTAAATTATGGTGTCTATTGCCTATTCTGAACCGTGGATTCTCTCCCGGAATGCGTGGTTTGATTCTCCGGATCATAGATTACGTGAAGCTATTGACGTAGCCGTTCGTCTCTCACAGAATGTTGGATCGTTCTCGAACGGTTTGACACATCGATCTTCTAATTCATACGGGAAATTAAGGTGTCTGTCACTAAAATGTATACTATTTCGCCCCACTGAACATCATGTTATACTCTCGATATAGAGGGTTAGATTTTCGTAGGGTGAGATCTTCAGTAATACGTTTGACGTTATAACAACTGCAAACGCAGACAAACAGTTTGACGCTATACTTTAACATGCAAGCCGTAAATTAAGGTGCCTCATCCCAACCACGTTCAGCGGAATTATTCCCTGAATATCTGGATTGACTCTCGTAATCGCAGTACAGGAGAAGCTGTTGACTTAGACGTTCGAATCTCACAGGAGCGGCAACGTTCTCGAGCGGTTTGGGCATGAATATTCTGATTCGTACATGAAATTATGGTGCCACTCACTGAAATTAATACTAATTTCTTTCTCTGAACACGAAGTTATACTCCCGATGCGGCTGGTTAGATTTTCGTAGGGTAAGGTCCTTGGTAAAACTTTTGACATTATAGTAATTGGCAACGTTCACCATCGGTTTTCCACTACTTTAATATTCAGAACATAAATTAAGGGGTCCGTTGCCTATAATGAACAGCGGGTTCACTTCCGGAACACCCGGATCTAATTTCGCAACCCCGGGATAGGTGATGCTAATGACCCAACTGTGGGAATCTCACATAAAGTAGTATCGTTCTGGATCTGTATGCCTATTGATATTCTTATACGTACATGAAACGAAGGTGCCCGTCACTAGAAGAAGTAATAGGATGTTTCCGTGAACACGAATTTAGACTACCGATAGAGCCGTTTAGGATATCGGATTGTAAGGATTTCGGTAAAATGATCGACGCTATACCAATATATAACACTCGACAAAGATTTCACACTCCATTTTAATATTCGTACCGTGAATTATCGTGTCCATTGGTAATACTGATCTGTGAGTTCGCTCCCGGTATACGTGGCCTGTGCCTCGAAATCACATGATAGGTGTATCTATTGATTTAGCAGTTGGACTCTCGGTGAAGGAGGTAAGGTTCTCGATGTGTCTGTCCGTCAAACGTCCTATTCATACTTGAAAATAAGGTGACCCACTGCCATGATGTCTACTAATTTGATCCGGTGAACACCAAGAAAGTCAATCGCGACAGCGGGATGAGATCTCGGAAGGTAAGGACTAAGGTTAAAACATTGAATCTGTGGCAATAAGTAACGTTCTACTACGGTCTGGATCAGCAGATTAATATTTATAGCGTGAACTAAGGTGTCCATCACCATTACTGTTCAGCGGATTGACTCCGGGAATACCTGATTTGATTATCGGAATCACAGGATAGGTGACGCTATTGAATTAGCCGCTCCACTCCCAAAGATGGTGGGATCGGTCTAGAACTATTTGACTATCGATCTTCTAATTCATATATGATAGTGAGGTATGCGGCTGGCTGCTGTAATGTCTACTAATTTGTTTCCGTGAGCACTAAGCACGACACTCGCTGCTGCGAGATATGTTCTAGGAAGGTTGTGTATTCGGTAAAAAGAATGACCCTATACCAATTGATAATGTTCTCCGACGAATTGACCTTCTACATTAATATTCATTCTGTGATTTAAGGTGTCTATTGCCAACAGTGTATAGCGGATTGATTCCCGGAATACCTGGTTTGGCCATCGGGATCACAGGATAGGTGAAACGACTGACTTATCCATTCGACTCTCAAAACACGGCGGTAACGTTCTCGATCAGTTTGACATCGGATCTTCTAATTCATAGATGAAATTAAGGTGGCCATGACGGAAATGTACAATAATTTGCTTCTCTCAATACGGAGTAATACTCTCAATACAGCGGGTTAGATTCTCGGAAGGTAAGGCCTGCGGTTAAAATTTTGACTCTATAGTATACTATGACTCTATAGTTTGACTCTATATATAAAATTAAGCTGTCTATCGCCAATCCAGTCAGCGGATTTACGCGGGGAATATCTGACTTGACTATTGGAATCACAGAATAGGTGAAGCTATTGACTTATCCGTTGGACTCTCAAAGAATGTAGTAACGATCTCGATCGGTTTGAACATCCACCTTCTGATTCATACATGAAGTTAAGCCTATCGTCCACAAATGTATACTTGTTCGTACCACTGAACACGGTGTTAAGCTCTCGATCCCGCGGATCAGTTTTCCGGAGGTTAAGTTATTCTGTAAGAAGTATAACTCAACACGAATAGGTAATGTTCCACAACGGATTGACGGCCTGCTTTAATATTCAAGCCGTGATTTGAGGACTCTATTGCCATTACTGTACGTCGCATTTACTCCCGTAGTATCTGGTTTGTCTTTCGGTATCTCAGGATATGTGAAGCTATTGATTTAGCCGTATGAATCTCACGGAAGGTGGTAACGTTTTCTAACGCTTTAACTTTCAATGTTTATATTTATACCCAAGCGTGGTGTCCGTCCCAAAAAATGTTTACTAATTTATTTCTGTTAACATTAAGCAGGACACACGGTACGGCAGGATTAGATCTCGGAAGGTAAGGTATGCAAAAACGGAATGACTCTATACGAATTAGTAATATTCTCCGATGGTTCGATACCTTACAGTAATATTAATGCCGTGAAATTAGCTGTAATTTGCCAATACCCATCATCGGAATTACTCCGCCATTACCTGATTTTACTCTCGGAATAGCAGGATAGGCGAAGCAAATGGCTATGCCGTTCAACACTCAAAGAAGGAGGGATCGTTCTAGATCGATTTGACACTCGATAATTCTGTTCATACGTGATAATACGGTGTGCTTCTGCAATAATCTCTACTAATTTGTTTCCGTGAACAATAAGTAAGACACTGGCTATAGCGGGATAGATCCTGTTAACGCAAGGTATTTGGTAAGAAGAATGTCTTTATACGAATAAGTAATTTTCTCCGACGGTTTCACTCTTCAGTTTAATATTCCTACATTGAATTACGGTGTCTATTGCAATCAATGTTCAGCGGATTTACTCCAGGAATAGCTGGTTTAGCTCTAGAAGTCACAGGAAGGGTGAAGGTATTGACATCGCCGTTCGACTTTCAAGGAGGTTGGTAGCGATTTCGAACGGTCTGACCATCGATATTCTCATTCGTACATGAATTTAAGGTGCCGGCTATAAATTGTACACTAATGTGTGTAGATAAACACGTAGCTATACTCTCGATACGGCGGGTTAGCATCTCGGACGGTAAGGCATTCGGTAAAACGTTTGACTTCATAACATTTAGTAACGATCTCACGTAGTGTGATGCTCTATTTTAATGTTCACTGTCCGAATTAAGGTAACTAATGCGAGTACGGAAGAGCGCACTTACTCCCTGAATTCATGGATTGACTGTCGGAGTCACAGGAAAGGTGTAGCTATTGACATAGGCGTTCGTCTATCAATGAAGGTGTTAACGTTCCCTAACGGTTTGTCCCTCCATCTTCAAATTCATGCCTGAAATTAAGGTGCCCGTCACCAAAATGTATTCCTATTTGCTTCTCTGAAAGCGAAGTAATACCCAGGATATATGGGGATATCTTCTCCGATGGTGAGATCTTCTGTCAAGCGTATAACTTTATACAAATTCGTAACTATCTACAACGGTATGACGGTCTGCTTTAATATTTATTCTGAGAATTAAAGTGCTCATTGCCAATACTGAACGGGGCATTTTCTCCCGGAGTAGCAAGTTTTGCACTCGGAATCCCAGGATACCTGAAGCTATTATCTTAGCCTTTCGAATCCCAGTGAAGGTCGTAACCCTCTCGGCCAGTTTGCCTCTCGATCTTCCAATCGACACATGAAATGAGAGTGCCGGTTGCAAAAATGTAAACTAATGTGTTTCTCTGAGTACAAAGTTATACTCTTGATACGGCTTGCTTGGTTTACGGTAGGTAAGGCTTTCTGTAAGTAGTTTTACACTACATCAATAGGTAAGGTTCTACAAAGGTTTGGCGCTCTATCTTAATATTGATGCTGTGAATTAAGGTGTGCGTTGCCAGCAGTGTACAGTGAATTAACACCGGGAATACCTTCTTCGACCTTCGGAAACACAGGATAGTATTAGCTATTCATCCAGTAGTTCGGTTCTCGATGAAGGTGCTAACGTTGTGGAACGGTTTGACACTCGCTCTTCTAATTCGTGCATGAAATTAAGGTGTACGTCACAAAAATGTTGACAGATTTGATCCCTTGGTCTCGAAATTAGCATCTCTATACAGCGAGTTATATTCTCCGAAGGTAAGGCCTTGTGTAGAAATAATGACTCTATACGAATTGATAATGATCTCCGACAGTTTGACTCCCTACTTTAAAATTCATACCGTGAATTATGATGTCAGCAGCCCTTGTAATTCATCGGGTTTAATCCCGTAATGACTTGTTTGACACTCAGAATCACAGGATAGGTGAAGCTATGCACTTAGCCGTTCGTCTCTGAAAGAAGGTGGTAACGTCCTCGAACGGTTTGACACATCCATCTTCTTATTCATGCATGAAATTTAGGTGCCTGTAACTAAAATGTATACAAAATTCATCCGCTGAAATCCAAGTTATACTCTCGATATAATGCGATAAGCCTCGGAGTGTAGGGGATACAGTAAAACATTTGACTTTATTCCAATTCGTAACGTTCTCAAACGGGTTGGCTCTGTGCTTTAATATTTATACCGTGAAATGTGGTGTCTTATGCCAATACACTTCAGTGGATTTAGTCCCGGTAATCACGGTTTGATTCTCCGTATCACACGGTACGTGAAGCTATGGACTTAGCCATTCCACTCCCAAAGTAGGTAGTATCGTTCGCTTAAAGCTTGAAACGCGATTTCTATTGCATACATGAAATGAAGTGCCCGACACTAAAGAGTACAATAATTTAATTCTCTGAACACGAGGTCGTACCTCCGATACAGCGCGTTAGCTTCTCGTAAGTTTAGGCCTTCTTTAAAGAGTTCTTCCACGGCATGACTCCATTCACTATTATTCATACTGCGAAATAGGGTACCTAGTGCAATACTTTTCAGCGGATTTACTCCCGGAATACCTTGTTTGACTCGCGGAATCACAGGATTGGTGATGGTATTGACTCAACCGTCCTATTCTCAAAGAAGCTGGTAATAGTCTCGAACAGTTTGACCCTCGTTATTCTAATTCAAACATGAATTCAGGGTGGCATCACTAAAATGTGTTCTAATGTGTTTCTATAAACACGAAGTTATACTCTCGATCCGGAGGGTTAGCTTCACACAAGGTAAGGCTTTCTGGAAAACGTTTGACTTTATAGCAATTGGTAAAATTCTCACACGGAGTGACGCTCTATTTTAATATTGAAAGCGTGAATCGTGGTGTCTATTGCCAATACTGATCAGTGGATTAGTCCGGGAATGACTGGTACGGCTCTCAGAATCACAAGACAGACGAAGAAATTGAATTAGCCCGTCGAATTTCAATGAGTGTTATAACGATAACGAATTGTTTGACGGTGCCGTCAGTAAAATATGTTACTGGTTCGTTCCTTTGACCACGGTTTTATACTCTAGGAACGGCTGGTTATCTTCTCCGAAGGTAAGGCCATCGATAAAGCGTTTGACTTCATAGCAATTAGTAACGATCACAAACGGCGGAATTTTTTTTTAATATTCAAACCGTGATTTATGGTATCTTTTGCCAATACTGTTTAGCGACTTTACTCACGGAATACCTGGCTTGACTCTCGTAATCACAGGATAGGTGATGCTAGTAACTTAGCCGTTCGACTGTCAATGAAATGTGCAACGTCCTCGAACGTTTTGATCCGTGAACTCCTAATTGGTACGTGAAATTAAGGTGCGCGTGACTAAGGTGCATATTATCTTGCATCTCTGAACGTGGAGTTAAACTTTCGATACAGTGAATTTCCTTTTCGGAAGGTAAGGCCTTTGTTAAATAGTGTGACTCTATAACAGTAGGTAACGTTCTACAACGTTTGACTCTGCACATTGATGTTCATACTGCGAATTGAGGTGTCGATTGTTAATTCTGTAACGTGGAATTACTCCTGGAATAAGAGGCTTGACTATCATTGTTACAGGATAGGTGAAGCTATTGCCTTAGATGAGCGACTGTAAAAGAAGGTGGGATCGTTCTCCGACTGTTTGACCCTCGATTTTGCTATTCGAACATGAACACAACATGTCCACCTGCTATAATGTCTATTAATTTCAACCACTGAACACCATGTTATACTCTGGATACAGTGCGATAGGCTTTCGGTGGGTAAGGTCTTCCGTAAAACGTTTGACTTTATACGGATTGGTAATGTTATAAGGCGGATTGACACTCTACATTAATATTCAAACCGTGAATTAAGGTGTCCATTGAAAATAGTGTACAGAGCATTGACTCTAGGAATACCTGGTCTGTCCCTCGGAAAAGCAGGATAAGTGCAAAAATTGGCTTAGCAGTTCGGCCCTCAAAGAAGTTGGGATCGTTGTAGGGCTGTCTGACACTCGATCTTTCCATTCGTACATGAAAATAAGGTGTCCATCTGTCGAAACGTACAATAACTTGTTTCCGTGTGCACTAAGCAAGACACTCGCTACAAGGGGTTATATTCTTGGAAGGAAAGGTAATCGGTAAAGAAGGTGACTATATAAGAATTGGTAATATTCAACGACGGTTGGACTCTCTATTTTAATAGTCATTCCGTCAGCTAAGTTGTCTCTTGCCGATACTGCGCTGGGAATTTTCTCTCGGAATACCTGGTTTGACTCTCGGAATCACAGGGAAGGTGAAGCTATTGCCTTAGCCATGCGACTCTCAAAGGAGGTAGTAACGTTCTCGGTCGATTTGACCCTGCATCTTTCTATTGATACATGCAATTAAAGTGTCCGTCTGCTAAAGAGTCTACTAATTTGTTTTCTTGAATACTGGGCAAGACACAGGCTGGAGCGGGTTTTGTTCCCGGAGAGTAGGGGGTGCGGCTCAAAGTTTGACCATATAACAGCAGGTACCGTTCTACGATGGTTCGAATTCACACATTACTACTCATACCGCAAATTAAGGTGTATATTGCCAATATTGTACTGCAGATTTACTCCTAGTATACCTGGTTTATCCCTCTGAATCACAGGGTAGGTGAAGCTGCTGATCTAGCCGTCCCGACTCTCGAGGAGGTTATTAACGTTCTCGACCGGTTTGACCATCGATATTCTATTTCATACATGAATTTAAGCTGCCGTCACTAAAATGATACTAATGTGATTTTCTGGACACGATGATATACTCTCAGTACGCTGGGTTAGCTTCCCGGATGCTAAGGAATTCGGTAAAAGGAATGACTTTATACGAATTGGTCCTGCACTGCAACGGATTGACTCACTACATTAATATGCGTGCCGTAAATTGTGGTGTCACTTACCAATGCAACTGAGTGGATTTACCCCAGGAATACCTGGTATGATTGTTGTAAAGACAGGATATCTGAAACTACTTACTTAGCCGTTCGTCTCTCACAAATAGTGGTAACATCCTCGAGCGGTGTAACGCTCGATCTTTTAATCCATACTTGAAGTTAAAGTGCTCGTCATTCAAATGAAAACTAACTCTTTTCTCTGGGCACGAAGTTCTATTCTCGATTATGCGTCTGATATTCGCGGAAGGTAGCGACTTCGGTAAAACGTTTGACGTTATATCAATTAGTAACGTTCTCAAACGGTGAGACGCACTATATTATCATTCAAACCGTCAACTGTGCTGTCAATTCTCAATACTCTTCAGCGGATTTCACCCAGGAAAACGTAGCTGGACTCTCGGAAACACAGGATATGTGAAGTTATTCACTAAGCTGTTCGAATATCATTGAATGTGGTAGCGGTTCCGAAGTGTTTTACACTCGACTCCATATTCATACGTGACCATAAGATGCCATCACTATAATGTATAAAAATGAGGCTCTCTAAACACGAGGTTATACTCTCGATACAGTGAATTAGATTTTCTGAGGGTAAGGTTCTTTCCGGTAAAACGTATTACTTTATAACAATTGGTATCGTTCTACAAGAGGTGGAGGTTCCGCTTTAATTTTCAAACCGTGTATTATGGTGCCTATTTCCAATACTGATCAGCGGATATACTCCCGCAGTGCCTGATACGCCTCCCCGAACCACATGATAGGTGAAGCTATTGACATCTCTGTTAGAATATAATGGATGGTGCTAACGGTCGCGAACTGTTTTACTCACGATCTTCTTATTTATACATGAAATTAAGGGGGTTGTTACTAAAATGGTTACTTACTTTATTCTCTGAACACGGAGTGGTACCCACGACACAGCGGGTTCTGTTCAGGGAATGTTATGACTTCCGTAAAATGTGGACTCTGTACGAATTGGTTATGTTCACCGACGTTCAGGTTCACTATAATAATATTCATACCGTTAACTAAGGTCTCTATTGCCAATGCTGTTCAGCGGGTGTACTCCTGGAATGACTGGTTTGACTCTCGGGTATCTCGCGATAGGTGAAGCTACTGACTTAGCCGTTCGACTCTCAAAGAAGGTGGTAACTGTCTGGATCAGTATGCCACCCGATCTTTTAATTCAAACTTGTAATAAAGGCGCCCGTCACTGAAATGTATTCTGATTTGTTTCTCCGAGCACGAAGTTATACTCTTGATACAGCGGGTTTGGTTCTCGGAAGGTAAAGCCTTCAATAAAAAGTTAACTATATACGAATTGGTCATATTCCACCACGGCTAGATTCTCTACTATAATATTCCTACAGTGGATTATGGTCTCTATTGCGGATACTGTTCAGCAGATTCACTCCCGGATTACCTGGCTTGATCCTCGGATTCACATGGTAGGAGAAGCTCTTCACTTAGCCGTTCGTCTCTCACAGAAGATGGCAATGTCCTTGAGCGGTTTGAACCGCGCTCTTCTTATTCATACTGAAATTGAGGAACTCGTCACAAAAATGTTTACTAATTTCATCCTCTGAACTCGAAGTTATACTCACGTTTCTGGGGGATACCGCCTCCAAAGGTTGGTCTATCGGTAAAATGATTGACTCTATACCAATAGATAACACTCTACAACGGTTTGACTGTCAGATATAATATTCACACCTTGAATTAGGGCGTCAATTGCGAGAAATATTCAGCGGATTTACTCCAGAAATACGAGGTTTGCCTCTCGGTATAAAATGACAGTTGATGCTATTGACTTAAGCGTTCGACTCCCAACGACGGTAGCAACTTTCCTGAACGCTCTGACACTCGAACCTCCTATTCATATACGAAAAGGAGGTGTCCGCCTGTTAATACGTACACTAGTTTGTTAATATAAACACGGAGTTATACTATCGATACGGCGGGTTAGATTCCCCCACGGTAAGGCTTTCTGAAAAACGTTTGACTTTATAGCAATTGATAACGTTCTCAAAGAGTTTGACGCTCCACGTAAACATTGAAACAGTGAATTGAGGTGCCCATTGCCTGTACAGTCCAGCGGATTTCCTCCAGAATTACCCGACTTGACTCTCAGAATCCAGGATAGGTGAAGCTATAGACCTAGACGTTCGAATCTCAAAGTGGGTGGAAACGCTTTCGAACGGTTGCACCATCTATGTCCTATTTTATACAAGAAATTATGGTGCTCGTCACTAAAATGTATACCAGTGTGCATCCCTAGTCACGTAGATATACCCCCGATACGTCGGGATAGCTGCTCGGACGGTAAGGCATTCGGTAATACGTTTGACTTTATAGCAATTGATAACGTACTCACACGGTTTGACGTTCTACTTTACTATTCAAACCGTGAATTAGGGTGTCTATTGGCAATACCCTCCCAGAAAGTGGCCACCATCTTTGAGAGTCGAACGGCTGGGTCATTAGTTTCACGTATCCTGCGATTTCGAGTGTCAATCCAGCTATTCCTAGAGTAAATCCGTTGAACAGAATGGCGAATGGACACAATAATTCACAGCTTGAATAAAAAAGTAGGGCGGGAAACCGTTTGAGATTGCTACCAATTGCTATATCGACATACTCTTTAACGGATACCTTACCTTCCGAGATTATAACCAGCAGTATGGTGAGTATAACCTCATGTTCAGAGAATCAGCTTAGATTTCATTTCAGTGACGGGCTCGATAACTTCATGTATGAATTAGAACATCAATTGTTAATCCGTTCGAGATTACGTTATCACCCTCTCTCACAGTCGAACGCATCTATCAGTAGCACCACCCATCCTGTATTCCCGAAATCCAAACCAGGAAGTCCGAGCGTAAATCCGTTGAAGTGCTTTGTCAATAGACACCTTTATTCACGGTTTGATTATTACAGTTGAGCGTCAACCGTTTGAGAGCGTTACTAATTAGTATAAAGTCAAACGTCTTACCGAAAGCCTTACCCTCAGAAAATGTAACCGGCTGCATAGCGATTATTACATCGTGTCCAGAGAAAGAAATTAGAGTCCATTTCAGTGATGGCACCTCATCTTCATGTATGAATTAGAAGATCGGGTGTCAAACCGTTGGAGAAAGTAGCCAGCTTCTCTGAGAGACGATCATCTTGGTCAATGGCTTCACCTATCCTATGATTCCGAAAGCCAAACGAGATATTCCGGTAGTAAATCGTCTGAATGGTATGGCTACTGACACCTTAATTCACGGATTGAATATGACTGTAGAGCGTAAGCGGTTTGGGGGCGTTACCAGTTGGTACAATGTCAAACGTTTTACGCAAGGCCTTACCTTCCTAGAACCTATCCGGCAGTATCGATTACCATGGAATCGATGCTCACGGAACCAAATTAATAGACTTTTTAGCAGACGCACAGCCTTCTTCATGGACGAATAGAAAAATCGGCTGCCAAACCGTTCGAGAACTATCCCACCTTATTTGAGAGTCGAACGGCTGAGTCATGAGTTTCACATATCCTGCGATTTCGTGTTAAGGATTGGTGGCGAGTCAAACTTTTTACCGAATGCCGTACCTACCGAGAAGCTAACCCTCTGTATGGTCAGTATATCTTCGTGTTCAGAGAACCTAATTAGTATCCATTTTATTGACGGGCACCTTAGGTTCATGAATTAATTTGGAGATCGAGGATCAAACAGTTCGGGAGTGCTGCCACATTCCTGTAGAGTCGATCGGTGAAGTCAGTAGCTAAACATATCCTGGAATTACGAGAGTCGTACTAGGCATTCCAGGAGTAAATCCTCTGTATGATATTGACAGTAGACACACTAATTCACGGTTTGAATATTAATGTCACACGTCAAATCATTGTCGTACGTTACATATTCGTATAGAGTTAGAAATTTTACCGAAGGCCTATCCTTCCGAAAAGCTCCACCCGCAGTAGGGAGTGCATTGCCTACCTTTCGCGGAAAGGAATTAGCAGAGATTTTATCAGACGGTCACCTTATTTTCATTTTTGAATATCAAAATCTAGAGTCAAACCGTTCGAGATCATTACCACCTCCTTTGTGAGTCGAACTGCAACGACAATTGCTTCACCTACCCTGCGAATCCGATTACCAAGCCAGACATTACGGGAGCCAATAAGCTGTACTCTATTGGTAATGGACACCTCAATGCACGTCTTCAATATTAAAGTAAATCGAGAAACCGTTAGAGAACATTACCGTTTGGTATGAAGACAAACCATTTACCGTAGACCTTACCCTCCCAGAACACAACCCGCTGTATCGAGAACATTATTTCGTTTCCATTAAAACAAATCAGTACACATTTTAGTTAAGGGCACCTTAATTTCATGTATGAATTAGACGGTAGAGAGTCAAGCCGATGGCGTACGTTTCGAACTATGTTGAGAGTCGCACAGCTAAGTCATAACCGTCACCCATCCTGCGATACTGAGTGTCAAACCAGTTATTCCGGGAATAAATCCGCAGAACAGTATTGGCATTGACACCACAATTCACGGTATGTATATTAAGGTAGGGAGTCAATCCGTTTGAGAATGCTACCAGTTGTTATAAAGTCGAACGCTTTAACCCAGACCTTATCCTCCGATAGCCTACTGCGCTGTACCCAGAGTGTAACATGGTGTTTCGAGGAACAAATTAGTATATATATTAGTGACTGACACCATAATTTCATGCATGGGTTAGAAGATCGAGAGTCAAACTGTTCCAGAACGGTACCACCTTCCTTGAGTGTCGAACGACTAAGTCAATAGCTACACCTATCCAGCCATTCTGAGAGAAAATCTAGGTACTCCGGAAGTAAATCCGCTGATCAGTATTGGCAACTGACACCTTAATTCACGTTTTTGATATTAACGTAGGGCATGAACTGTTTGAGATCGTTAACTATTTGTATAAAGTCTAACATTTTTCCGAAGACTTCACCATCCCGGAAACTGGACCCACTGTATCGAGAGTATAACACCGTGTTCAGAGGTACGAACTAGTATACATTTTAGTCACGAGCACCTTAAATTCATTCATAAGCTGAAAGATCGAGGGTCGAACCCTTCGAGAACGTTCCCACCGCCTTTGGGAGTGGAACGGCCATGTCAACAGCTTCACCTACCCTGTGGTTCAGATAGCCAAATCAGTTATTCCGGGAATGAATCCGCTGTTCAGTATTGGCAATAGAGACTTTCATTCAGTGTATGGATATTGAAGTAGTTGGTCAATACATCGGAGAAAATTATCAATTGCTATAGTGTCATTCTCCTTTCTGAATACGATACCTTCCTAGAGCATAACGCGCAATAGCGAGTGTCATGCTTAGTGCTCACGGAACCAAATTAGTAGACATTATACAGAGGCATACCTTGTTCTGATATATGAATTAGAAGATCGAGTGTCAAACCATTCGAGACCGTTACCATCTTTTATGAGTGTCGAACGGCTACGCCAATAGCTTGACCCATCCTACGTGACCGACAGTCAGACCAGGTATTCTGGGAGTAAGTCCACTGCGGGGTATTGGCATTAGGCACTCTATTTCACGATACAAATATTAAAGTACAGAGCCAATCAGTTTGAGAACGATACCAATTTAAAGAAAGTCAAACATTTTACTGAATCCCTTACCCTACGCAGTATATCGCATAATATCGAGAGTATAACTTGACGTTCAGGGGATGAAATTTGTATACATTTTAGTGGCGGGCACCACATTTTCCTGTACGAATTATGAGATCGATGGTCAAACCCTTCGAGAACATTACCATGCTTATGGAGTGTCGAACCGATACGTCAATAGCTCCACCTAATCTGTGATTCTGAAAGTCAAACCACGTATTCCTGGAGTAATGGCGCTGAACTGTATTGGCAATATACATGTTGATTCACGGTTTGAATATTAAAGCAGACCGTGAAACCGTCGTAGATAGCTACCAATTGCTATAAAGTCAAACGTTTTACCAAATTCCTTACCGTTGGAGATGCTAACCTGTCGTATCGACGGTATAGCTGCGAGTTTAGGGAAACATATTGATATACAGTTTCGGCACGTCACCATAGACTGATGTATGAATTAGAAGATCAAGTGTTAAACCGTTCAACAACTTTGCCACCATATATGACAGACGAACGCCTAAGTCAATAGTTTCAGCTATCCTGTTATTTCGATACTCAAACCAGGTAGTCCGGGAGTTAATCCGCTGAACAAAATTGGCAATAGATACCTCAGTTTGCCGTTTGAATATTGAAGCGGGCCGTCGAGCCGATGTAGAACATTGCATACTCGTATAAGGTTAAACCCCTTACAGCATTCCTGACCCTCCGAAAAACTGACCTGCTTACGGAGTGTATAAGACCGTGTTTAGATGTACGAACCTGTATACATTTACTGACGAGCTCCTTAATTTCATGCATGAATTGGAAGATAGGTGGTCAAACCGTTCGAGAACGTCACCACACTCCTCGAAAGCCGAACGGCTAATTGAATAGCTTCACATATCCTGTGTTTTCGACAGGCAAACGATGTATGCCTGGCGAAAATCCGCTGAACAGCATTGGCAATAGACACCTTAATTCGTGGTAAGATTATTAAAGTAGAGCGGGAAACCGTTGGAGAATTTCACTAATTGGTATGACGACAAACTTCTTACAGGCCACCTTACTTTCCGCGAACCAAACCCTGGGTGCCGAGGATATAACTACGTGCTTATACAAGAAAATTTGTATTCATTTTATTGAAGCGCACTTTAATGGATGAGTAAGGAAGTCGGGAGACAGTCCCTTCGAGAACGTTTTCACCTTCTGCGAGAGACGAACGGCCACGTTAATAGCTACACCCATCCTCTCTTTCCGAGAGACAAACCAGGTATTCCTGGAACAAATCCGCTGAACAGATTTGCAATAAACACCTTCTTACACGGTATGAATATTGAAGTAGGGAGACTAATCGTTGGAGAACATTACCAATTGGTAAAACGTCATTCTTTTTTCCGAAAACCATGCCATCAGGGATTCTGACATGCTGTAGAGATTATTTCGCTTGATATTCACAGACACAAATTAGTCGATATTGTATCAGACGGATACTTTATTTTCATTCTTGAATAGAAAAATTAAGAGCCAAGCAGTTTGAGATCATTACCACTTTCATTGTGTACCATAGGGTTACGTCAATATCATCATCTATCCTGTGATTCCGAGAGTCAAGTTTGGTATTCCAGTAGTAAATCAGCTGTTCAGTAATGGCAATAGTCACCATATTCCACGATATAAATATTATAATGTAGAGAGAAACCTTTGGAGAGCATTACCAATCTGTAGGGTGTTAAACTTTTCACATGATATCTTACCTTCCTGGAATCGGACACGCTCACTATATTGTTGGTAGAACATCGCGTTCAGAGACACAAATTAGTATGCATTCTAGAGACGGGCCACATAATTCCAGGTATGAATTAGAATTACGAGGGACAAACCGTTTGAGAACTGTACCACCTTCTTTGCGAGTCGCACAGAAATGTGAATAGCATCACTTATTATGAGATTCCGAAGGTCAAGCCAGGTATTCCGGGAGAACGTCCGTTGAACAGTACTCGCAATAGACACCATAAATAACAGCATGTATATTAAAGTAGCGCGTCGATCCGTCTCAGAATGTTACCAGATGGAATATAGTCAGATGTTTTACGGAAGACCTTACCAAAGCCTACCTCGCTGTATCAGGAGTATAACATCGTGTTCAGTGGAACAAACTAGTCTTCATGTTAGTGACGGGCACCTCTGTTTCACGTGTGATCAGGAATATCCACGGTCAAAGCGTTCGGGAACGTTGCCACCGTCTGTGAGAAACGAACGGCATAGTAAATCGCTTCACCCGTCTCGCGATTCCCAGAGTCCAACCTACTATTCCGGGAGTAAATCCGCTGAGCAGTGTTGGTAATAGACACCTTCGTTCACGGTTTGAGTATTAAAGCAGGCATCCAGGCTGTTACAGAACATTAGATGTAGGTGCAGGGTCACACATCTAACAGAATGCCTTATCCTCCAAAAACTGTCTCGCGGTATCGGGAGTGTAACAGCGTGCCCTGAGGTACGAAATAGTATACATTTTAGTGACAAGAACCTTATTTCCGTGCATGAATAAGATGGAGGGTCAAGCCGTTCGAGAACGTTACGACCTTCGGTGAGAGAAGGAGGTTTAACCCATTAGCTTCAGCTATCCTGTGATTTGGAGAGCCAAACCAGGTATTCTGGGAATAATTCCGCTGAAGAGTTTTGGCAATGGACGTCTTAACTCACGGTTTGAATATTAAAATAGAGCGTCAAACCGTTTGAGACCTGTACCAATTGCTACGAAGTCAATCGTTCTACCGAAGACATTACCTTCCGCGCACGTCACCCACTTCATCTAGAGTCTAACATCGTAATCGGATGGCGAATTAGGGTACATTTTAGTACGAGCACATTAATTTCATGTATGAAATGGAAGATCGAGAGTCAAACCTTTCGACATCGTTACCACCTTCTGTGGGAGACGAACGGCTAAGTCAATAGCTTCAACTATCCTGTGATTCTGAGAGTTATGCCAGGTATTCCAGGAGTAAATCCGCTGTGCAGTATTGGCGTCATGCGCCCTATTTCACGGTACAAATATTAAGAACCAGATTCAAACCACTCTAGAACGTTAAGAATTGGTATTGAGTCAAACTTTTTTCCGATGACCTTACCTTCCGTGAAGCTAACCCGCCGTATTGTGATAGAACTTCGATTTCAGACAAACTAATTTGTAGCCATTTTAGTGACGGGCATCATAATTTCATGTATGAATTAAAAAGTCCAGTGTCAAACCGATCGGGAACGTTACCACGATCTGTGAGAATCGAAGGTACACGTCAGCAGCTTCAGCTATCCTGTGCTTGCGAGAGTCATACCAGGTATTCCGGGCGTCCATACGCTGAAGAGTATTGGCAATGCACACCGTAATTAACGGTGGAAATAGCAATATGGAATTTTGAACCATCGTAGAGCGTTACTTACTGGTACAGGCACAAATCCTTTACCTGATACATACCCTCCGAGAATATAACCCGCCGCAGCAAGGGTCTTGCTAAGAGTTCATACCGCAAATTAGTAGACACATAAGTAAACGGACATTTTATTTGCATGTATTAATAGGAAGATGGAGGGTCAGTTACCCTCTATTTTCACAATGGCATGGAAATGGCAATAGCTTCGCCGATCATATGATTCCGTGAGTCAATTGAGTTATTCTCGGGGTAAATTCGCTGAACAGTATTAGAAATGGACCTAAATTCACGGTATGAATATTAACCCTTTTTATGCCGGACGAAAAACGACTGACTATGCGATGATAACCGGCCGAATTGGACAAATATGCAAGTATATGGAAAAACGCTTATAAAACCCAAACTACAATTGATATTGACACACTCTAAAAATTTCACGTATTCAGGACGAATTGGAGAATAATGCAATGATAATGATTCTCCATTGTCGATTGAAAATAACATAAACAACACAATTATAAGTAATATAAGAATTGAGTTCTGCCTTTCAAATCGTTTTTGCAGATAAAAAAGGCACTGTTTTATATTATTTTATATTATTGCAATATATTATATAATTTGCATTTCCCATTTATGTTGTTAAAAAAATTGACATTTCTCAAACAAAAATGCAGGATGAGATCGACTGCATAGTGCGGGCGGTAAACGGATTTTATCTGCAGCAAGACAAGCAATTGGTGTAGGTACTACTACAACATTGCTGAAACAAAATTTTATTATCACAAATATTGCAATTTAGTTATCTAGCTATAGCAAACATGTATCATTTCCTTTTTATAACTTACCCAAATCATTAACTTATTGTAGGATTGATGTTTGCTAATACATACACCGTCTAGCCCTTTACGGCAATGAATACAAATTGGGCGTGATCTTCGTACAGGCCCAACGTCCCTCCTACTACAAAGAACGCAAACTTTTTCTCGCGTTGGAGGAAGTTTGCGAATACCTGGGCCTGCGGTATTACTCGACGTTTCACACAATGACCATTCATTATTACTCATTACCGTCGTCCATTCGGTTGCTATTGATTCGATGATATCGGTTATGAATTCCAGTCGGGTCATAGCAGTTTCTTCTGTGTTCAGTTGATATAAAATATACGCATTCAGAACCATGCGTGAAAATATGGGAAATACATCGTTCCCAATACTTCACTGTTCTTCGTTCATCTAAATAAGCATAAACCATCATGTCTGAGATGTATATACCTCCCATATACTTATTACAATCAGATATGATAGCTGGTATTCCTCCTTCTCTCTCCTGATTCGACCTTCGCCTTGATTTGGTTGTATTTGCGGCTGTCCCGTGTGTTGATAATAGTAACACATTTTTTGTTTCTGATTTCTTTCTCTGTAAGCTGATAATAGTAACTCACGATTTTGCAAATATTTAGATTCCCCCACTTTCAGTTTTCGCTTCATCTGCGGTGGAATATATTTCCAGTTACTTCGGAATGTTCCGGTGAGAAAATGTTTGCTTGCGCAACAGATAGCCTGCTAACACCATGCTGGTAAAAAAATTATTGGCTAATATATGGTATCCCTTCATCAACTAATTTCCCATATTGAGTAATTTGTCTATTATGATATGAGCAAGGCCCTTTTGATTTAATTCAATTCTGTCACGTTCGTCTTTGGCTCTCCGATAGCGATGAAATCGACAGAGAATAGTGTGTCATTGCATCGGTTAGCATCCAAAATTTTATCTCCCACCTATGGTGCTTCTTATTCGGCAAATACTGAGTTAGTGTTGATCTGGCCTTTGTGCCTACTAATGATTCGTCTATACTGAGCTGTTGATTCGGTGAATAATAGTACCTGAATTTTCTATTTGCATGTGCAACAACGGGTTCAGATTTCTCTTCTGCGAAATACAACATACATAATGACTGGAATTCATTACGGCTAAACGTTTCCCCAAACCATGAAATATTCCTATGGTTTGTTGACCAGTAATTAAACAATGTATGTCTACGGGTTAATCCCATCACGAGTAAGACGGCTATAGAAGCCTTCATTTCTGGAGCTGTGGTTTTGTTCCAGTTCGTTGTTCTAGATGCAATTGATATTCTGCTCGTGCTGGGAAAAATGCATTTGCGTACCGATTTGTTCCTGTTTTCATGATCTCAAGAAACTCAGGAGTGATGAATAAATTGAAATAAATAATAGGTCAAGAATACTTCGGTGGCATATGTTTCGGAGCCACAGTTTCGAAAAATAATGGGCGTGGGTTGTATTGCGTATCATTTCCAACAGTAGCTTCAGTGAAATCCCTAAAAGTTTCCTCACTATCGATAATATGTACATATTGCCCCTCTTCTTGGTCAGTTCCACTATCGCTAAGTATTCGGCGAACATTCCGTCGTCTCGGTACACATAACTGATCATCACTATCAGAATCTTCTTCATTTATTTCAAACTCGCTAATAGACCGAACTAATTCTTCGTCCTCCATATTTGGACAAGGGCTCAGCTTTTTTAAGAAAACTGTTGAAAAACGGCTCGGTTTTTGTCTCAAAAGAACGTCACAGAACATTGGTTAGAAACTCTCTCTGTAAAAGTCAAACAAGCACTGAAAGAAGGATTTCAGCCTCGACGAACTGCGTGGCGTACGAACTCTCAGATAACTAACATAATCAGTCCGACTTGGGGGCTAGAAGAGTGGCTGGCGCCGAGTGTCCATCTTATTGCTCCTTCGTAAACAGAGTCCCAGCACATTCCGGTGTAGAATGTGTAATATGTCAGACCGAAATCGGTTTACAAATTCTTTGTCACCGAAATTTGATAATTTACAATCAAAATATATCATTTATAAATTTATTTACAGATAAAGGTGTCTCGCAATGCGAAGAATGAGGCGTTATTACACGCACAACGATATATCGTCGTTGGCACTTTTGGCTAGTGTAGCAAACGACGATATATCGTCGTCCGGCACTAGAAGGTTTATAGAAGAGAGCCAATCCGTCGGAGGACAGTACCAATTCGAATTAAGTCATTCTTTCTACCGAATACCATACCTTCCGAGGACCTAACGCGCTGTATCGAGATAATAATTGCGTGTGCAAGGAAACAAATTAGTAGGAACTTTAGTGGTGTAAACCTTAATTTCATGCACGAATTAGAAGGGCGACGGACAAATCGATCTACCACGTTACCACCTTCTTCGAGATCCAAACTTCTATATCAATAGCTGCAACTATCCTGTTATTCCGAAGGTCAAACAAGGTATTCCAGGAGTCAAAACGGTGTAAACATCTGGCATTGGACACCTTAATTCACGGTGTGAATATTAGGGTAGAGCGACAAACCTTTGTATAACTTCACCTACAGGTGTAGTGTCAAACTTATACAAAAAGCCACACCTTCCGCGAAACAACCCGCTGTACCGAGAGTATGACCTTGTGTTCGAACAAACACATAAGATTACATTTTAGTCACGGGCAACTTAATATGATGTATGAATTAGAACATCGATGTTCAAACCGATCAAGAACGTTACGACCTTCTGTGAGAAACAAACAGCTAAGCCAGTAGTATCACATAATCTGTGAATCGGGGGAATCAAACCATGTATTCCAGGATTACGTCCGCTGAAGAGTATTGGCGATAGTCTCCATAATTAACGGTTTCAATATTAAAGCAGACCACCTAACAGTTGTAGAATATTACATATTGGTATAGAGTCAATCCTTTTACGGATAGACTTACCTTTGGAGAAGGCAACCTGCAGTTTCGAGAGTATAACGTCGTGTTCAGAGAACGATATTGCTATTTATTTCAGTGAATGGCACCATTTCATCATGTATTGACTAGAAAGTTGTGCGTCAAACCTTCCGAGAACGTTACCACCTTCTTTGAGGGTCGAACGGTTAGTTCAATTGCTTCGCCTGTCCTGTGAATCAGAGAGGCAAACCAGGTAATCCGGGAGTGAATCCGCTGTTCAGTATTGGCAATAGACACCTTCATTCCCGGTATGAATACTAAAGTAGAGAGACATTTCCTTGGAGAAATTAAGCAATTTTTATAAAGTCATACATTTTGCCGAATACCTTACCTTCCTAGAACCTAACCCGCTGTATCGAGTATCATACATAGTGCCAGTGAAACCAATCAGTAGATTCTTAGCAGACGAACAGCTTTGTTTCCTGTATGAATAGCAGAGTCGATAGTCAAACCGTTGGAGAACGACACCACCGTCTTTGGAACCCCCACATTTAAGACAGTAGCTTCTCCTATTGATTGCGAGAGCCATACCACGTATTTAAGGCTTAAATACGCTAAACAATATTGGCAATAGATACCGTAATTCACAGCATAAATATTAAGGTTTAGAGTCAAACAGTCGGAGAGCATTATCAATTGGTAGAAAGTCATTCTTTTAACCTTTACCTTACATTCCGAGAACGCTAGCCGCCGAAGGGATTGACTTGTTTTGGGTTTTCAGGATCGAATTAGTAGACATTACAGCAGAGGCATACCTTATTTTGATATATCAATTAGACGATCGAGAGCCAAACGCTAAGAGATCGTTACCACCATCTGTGTGAGTCTATCGGTGAAGTCAATAGCTACACCTAACCTGTGATTCCGATGGTTATACCACGTGTTGCGTCAGTAAATTTGCAGAAGAGTATTTTCAACAGACACCTTAATTCTCGATATGAGTGCTAAAGCAGATCGTCAAACCGTTAAAGAACATTACCTACTCGCATAGCGTCAAACCTGTTACCGAATGCTTTCTCTTCCGAGAACCTATCCCGCCGTATCGAGAGTATAACTTCGTGTCGAGAGAGGCACATATGTTTGTGATGGGCACCATGGTTCCATGTATGAATTTCAAAAACCAGAGACAATCCGTTCGAGAAAGTTACCGCCTTCTTTGGGTGTCGAACGGTTATGTCAAATGCTTCACGAATTCTGTGATTAACCCCAGGAATACCTGGATTGACTATCCGAATCCCTGGATCGGTGAAGCTATTGTGTTAGCCGTTTGAAACTCAAACAAGGCGGTATCTTTCTCTAATGGTTTGACGTTCAATCTTCTTATTCATAATGAAATGAAGGTCCCCGCCACTGAAATGATTACTAATTTCTTTCTTTGAATCCAAGTTACACCCTCGAAACGGCGGATTATCTTCTCTGAAGGTAAGGCATCAGGTAAATAGTATGCCGTTATGCTAACTGGTAACGTTCTCAAACGGTTTCAAGTTCCACTTTAATATTCACACCGTAAATTAAGGCGTCTATTGTCAATACCATTCAGCCGATTTCCTCCTGGAGTACCAGGTTTGACTCTACGGAATCACAGTGTAGCTGAATCTATTGACACAGCCGATCGACTCTCAAACATGGTGGTAACGTTGACCGGTTTGACACAAGATCTTCTAACTCATACATGAAATTATGGGTCCGTCACTAATATGTATTCTAATTTGTATCTCTGATCACGATGTTATACTCTCGATACAGCGGCTTAGCTTCACGGAAGATATAGCATCGGTAAAAATTTGAATCTATACGAAAAAGGAACGTTCTACAATGGTTAGACACTGTATTTTAATACTCGCGCCGAGAATTAGGGTGTCTGTTGCGAATGCTGTTCTGCGCATTTACACCCGGAATACCTGGTTTGACACTCGGAAATACAGGACAGGTGAAGCTGTTGACTTAGCCGATCGCGTATCACAGAAGCTGGTAACATTCACGAATTGTTTGACCCTCTATCTCCTAATTCATATATGAAATTAAGGTGATGTCCCTAAATTGAATAATATTTTCAGTCTCTCAAACGTCGATATACATCAGATGAAGCGGGTTCGGCTTTCCGAGAGTAAGGCCTTCAGTAAGACGTTTTACTTTATATCATTTGCTAGATTTCTCAAACGGATTGACGCACGAGTTTAATATTAAAACCGTTCACAAAAGTGACTATAGCCAATGCTGCGCAGCGCATTTATTCCCGGAATAATTGGTTTCACTCTCGGAATCGCAGGGTCGGTGAAGCTGTTGACTTTGCCCTTTGTCTCTCGCAAATAGAGCGGTATCGTTCTCGAAAGGTTTCACCCTCGATCTTCTGATTCGTACATGAGGTTATGGTGGCGGTCACTGAAATGAATATACATTTTTATCTGTGAAAACTAACTTATACTCTCTATGAATCGGCGACGTTCGCGGAAGCTATGGCCTTCGGTAAAACGTTTGACCTTATTAAAATTGGCAACGCGCTCAAACGGTTTCACGATCTACTGTAATATACAAACCACCAATTAAGGTGCCCATTGCCAAAACTCGTTAGCAGAATTTCTCCAGGAATACCTAGTTGGCCTCTCCGAACCACTGGACAGGGGAACCTAATGATGTAGAGGTTCGTCTCCCACAGGAGATGGTATCGTCTCTGACCGGTTGGACACTCGATATTCTTACCCATACATGAAATTAAGGTGCGCGTCACTAAAATGTATACTAATTTGTTCTTCGAAACACGGACTTATACCATCGATACAGCTGGTTAGGCCTTCGGAGTGTAAGATCTCTAGTAAATTGATCAACTTTACTCAAATCGGCAACGCACTCAATCAGTCTGACGCTCTACTATAATATTCAACCCGCGATTTAAGGTGTCTATTGGCAGTACTGTTCATCGGAGATACGTCCAGAATACCTGCTTATACTCATGCTAACACTGCATAGATGAAGTTATTGGCATAGCCGTTCGTCTCTCACAGAATGTGGAAATGTTCTCGATCGGTTTGACCCTCGCTTTTCTTATTCATACCCGCAATAAAGGTGCCCGTCACTAAATTATGTAGTAATTTGTATCTCTGAACTAGTAGTTATGCTATCGATACAGCGAGTTCGTTTTTCGGAGGGAAAGGCATTCTGTAATAAGTTTGAACCTACACCTATAGGTAATGCTCTACATTGGCTTGACGGCCTGCTTTTTAATCTTCGAACGGTGAACTAAGCTGAAAATTTACCATACCCTTCAGCGGATTTACTTCAGGAATACTTGGCTTGCCTCCCCGAATCACAGGATAGGTGAAGCTATTGACTTTCCGATCGTCTCTAAAAGAAGATTGTAACGATCTCGAAAGGTTTGATGTTCGACCTTCTATTGCACGCATGAAGTTAAGGTGCGCCTCACTGAAATGGAGACTAATTTCTTTATCTGAACACCAACTGTATTATACTGTTATGATATATTCTATTCTTCTCAAAATTTCATGTTTTTGATCTCAGAAACTCAGTCGTACATGAAAAGTGCCATTGGAATTAGTTGAGCATACGTTTGTGACAATATTTTGTTATATAACTTGTTGTATTATATCATTGTCTCCTCATGTACCTTCGCTGCCGGCACGAAACGACTGGAGTCGTCTTGTGGTTGCGTTCGGAAGTTGGGGACGACTCTACTTGATGGTCGTCGGAAATTACAATTGCCTTGATATTGCACTGAATGCATCGTTCCTCAGTTTTCCATTTATTTATACATACTGTAATTTAATATTATGATATTTTCGATATATTACAAAATTATAACTTTTCATTTTAGAAAGCTGCATTTCTTTGTAAAAGTTCCTTTTGAATTAGTTGAACTTACGTTTATTCCAGTATTTTGTTAAGCTTGACGATATATTATAATATTGTCGGTACACGTACCTACCCAGCCGGAGCAAGACAACTATCGAGGTCTTGTACTCGTACACGGCAGATCGATGCAGCGTTACTGTAAGCTTTCTGTTATTTCCTTGTCCTTGATTTTGTATCATATGCATTCTGTCCCAGTTTTCTGTTTATTTACAGATTCTGTAACTTACTGTTGTTATATTTTCGTTCTTCTTCGAAATTTTCAATGTTTATGTAAAAAATTGTATTTCTTAGCAAAAGTGCCTTTGAAATTAGTTGAGCGTACGCGTTTATGACATTATCTTGTTAAAAATATTGTTATTTGATATGATTGTCTGGTTAAGTACCTACGGAGTCGGAGCTACAGGACTGGCCGGGGCGTATAGTTGCGCTCGAGGGATCGGAGGGATACTACTGTATGGTCTACGTTAATTTCTTTAACCCTGCATTTGTACCGTATGCATTTTTTCCTCAATTCTCCCATTTATTTACACATAATGTAATTTAATGTTACATTATTTTCGATTTTTTTCAATAATTTCATTTCTCAATTGACGAATTTCTAGAGTTTACGTTTACGATATTATTTCGTTACCCTCATTGATACTTCATATGATTGGCTGTATGAGGGCTTACGCTTCCAGACCGACGTAGCTGAAGTGGTATTGTAGTAGCGTGCTGTAGATCGGGCGGCATATTGCATGGTCATTGTTAATTACTTTCACAATAAGATTATACAGTATGGATCCTTTCGCAGATTTCTATTTATTTCTACGTGCTGCAATTTACTGTTATGGTATCATCGAATTTTCAAAATCTTCAATTCTTAGTTTAATAAATTGTATTTCTTAGTGTAAGTTCCTTTTGAATCAGTTAAGCTGAGGTTTATGAGAATATCTTGTTGAATTTGTTGTCGTATTATATGATTGTCTGTATGCGTATGTACGCTACCGGTGCATCACGGCTGAAGTGGTTTTGCAGTTGATATCGGCTGATCGGAGCGACACTACTCTATGGTCCATGCTAATTTCTGTAACCTTAGTATTCTACCGTAGCGTTCTATCGCTGTTTTCTATTTATTTCGATACAACGTGGTTTACTGTTATGATATTCACGATTTCTTTTTTTAATTTCCAATCTTTTATTTCAAAAATTGTACGTTTGTAAAAGTGCATTTGGAATTAAAGGAGTCTAACTTTAAGGAAATATTTTGTTAAATTTGTTGTCATATTTAATGACTGTCTGTATGCATACCTACGCTGCCGGCGCGACACAACTGGCGAGTTCTTGTAGTTGCGAACGGCAAATCGGAGCGACTCTAGAGAACGACCATTGTTAATTTCATTAACCATGATTTTGTACCGTCTGCATTTCTATGCAGTTTCGCATTTATTTATATATACTGTAACTGACTGATATGATTTTTTCCATATTTTACAGAATAATCAACTTTTTGTTTAAGAAATTGCATACCATAGTAGAAGTTCCTTCGGTATTAGCTGACTGTACGTTTATGACAATATTATGTTAAACTCTTTGACGTAATATATGATTGTCTCTATGAGTACCTACGCATCCGTCGATACACGACAGGCGCTGTCTTGTAGTTGCGTTCGGATGATCGGTGCGGCGTTCTGGATGGATTTCGTTAATATCTTTAACCGTATTATTGTACCGTATACATTCTTTCGCAGTTTCCTATTTGTCTTTAGACACTGCAAATTACTGGTATGATGTTATCATCATTCTACTAAATTTTCAATCTTCATTTTAAAGAATTGTCTTTCTTAGTGATAGTGTCTTTGGCGCTAGGTGAGTGTACGTTTTGCCGATGTTTTGGTAAGCTTTTAGTTGTTCTATATGATTTTCCGTATATATACCAACGCTGTTTGAGGGACACGACTGTCGAGGCCTTGGGGTAGCGTACGGCAGAACGAAGCGGCACTGGTGTATCATCTTTGTTAATTTCATTAACCTTCATTTTGTGCCGTATGCATTCTTCCGCAGTTTTCTGTTTATTTCTACGTTCAGTAACTTACTGCTATGATATTTCCGATTTTTTACAAAACATCGCATGTGTAACTTTAAAAATTGTCGCTTCCTGTAAAAGTGTCTTTGGAATTATTTGAGTGTACTTTTATGAATATATGATCTTAATCCTATTGTTACTTCATATGACTGTCTCCGTACGTACCTGCGTGTCATGCGCGAGACGGCTAGAGTGGTCCTGTAGTGGCGTTCGGTATTTCGGATCGTCACTACTATATGGTCTACCTTAATTTCATTAGCCTTGATTTTGTACCGTATGCACTCTCTTCTAGTCGATCATATATTTATAGATACTGTATGGTACTGTAATGATATTTCCGATTTTTTTCAGAATTATCAATTTCTAGTTCATAAAATTGTGTTCACTAGTAAAAGTGACTTTGGAATTAGATGAGTATATGACGATGACATTATTTGTTAAACTTATTGTTATTTCATATGATTGTCTGTATACGTACCTACGCTTCCGATACTACACGGCTGGAGTTATTTTGTAGTTGCGTTCAACAGATCGGAGCGACACTTCTGTATGGTCCTCGTTAAATTCATGCATTTTATACCTACGGCGCCGGAGCGACACGACTGGAGTGGACCTGTAGGTGCGTTGGGAAGACAGGAGCGACACTGCTGTATGGTCTGGGTTGATTTCATTAACCCGGATATTGAACCGTATGCATTTATCAATAGATAACTATTTATCTGTGCGTACTGTAATTTACTGGTACGATATTGGCAACTTTATTTAAAAGCTCTATTCTATAATTTCAGGAATTGTATTTTTTTAGGAGAAGCGTCTATGGAATTAGTTGAGTATAAGATTATGACATTATTCTGTTAGAATTAATTTGATATTATATGATTATCTGGATGGGTACCTACGCTTCGGTAGCGGCACGCCTGGAGTGGTCTTGCAGTGCCTATGGCAGATCGGCGCGGCATACTGGAAGGTCCTCGACAATTTGTTTAAACATAATTATGTACCGATGTCATTTTTCCACAGTTTTCCATGTATTTATACATACTGTAATTTACGGTTGTGATAATTCCCATTTTCGTCAAAACTTCCATCGTTTTGTTTAAATTATTGTATTTTCTAGGCCATGCGCCATCGAATTAGTATAGTGAACGTTTGTAATAACATATTGTTTAATTCATTGTTATTTCATCGAATTGTCTGTTTGCGTATCAACGCTTCCGGAGCAACGCGGCAGGAGTGGTCGTGTAGTAGTGTCTGTTAGATAGGACCGACAGTGTTGTATGGTCATTGTTAATTTTTTTAACCTTGTATTGTACGGTATGCATATTTTCCCTGCTTTCTAATTATCTGTACTAACTGTAAATAACTATTATGATATATTAGATTTTTTTTTTCGAAATTTACAGTTTCTAGTTTTAAAGATTGTATTTTCAAGTAAAAATGTCTTCTGAAATAGGTGAGCTTATGTGTATGACATTATTTTGTTAATGTTGTGGTTATATTATATCGTTGTCTGCATACGTTCCTACGATTGGAACACGACTGGAACCGCCTCGTAGTTGCGTATGGTAGATGGGAGCTACACTATTATGTGATATTCGTTAAATTCGTTCACCTTGATGTTGTACCGTATGCATTCTTTGGCAATTTTCCATTTATTATACACACTTCACTTTACTGTTTTCATAATTTCGATTTCTATCTGAATTTTGAATTAGCTGAGTTTACGATTATAACAATATTTTATTATGCTTGTCGATATTTTATATGCTTGTCTGTAGCCGTACGTACGCTGTAGGAGCGACACGACTGGCGAGGTCTTGTTGATGCCTGCGGCAAACGCAGCGATAATACTGGATGGTCTTTGTTGAGTTCTTTGACCAGGTTTTTGAAGCGTATGCAATTTTTCCCAATTTTTTCATTTTTTTTTTATTCATTCTGCAATTTACTGTTATGAAATTCATTGATTTTTTTCATAATTATCAATTTTCATTTTAAGAAACTGTATTGCTTTGTAAAAGTGTCATTGGAATTAGTTGTGTTTACGCTTATGACAATATTTTGTTAAATTATTTGTTATATTATATGATTGCCTTAATATGTACCTACGCTGCCGGAGCGACACTACCGGATTCGTCTTGTTGTTGTGAACGGCAGATCAGAGCGGCATTCAGTATGGTCAACGTTAATTTCATTACCCTTAATGTTGTACTATATGCATTCATTCGCAGTTCTGTGTTTACTTATGCATACTTTAATTTACAATTATGGTATTTTCGATATTTTATTAAATTTCAAAATTCATATTTATTGGAAAGAGTGTCCCTCTAATTAGTTGATTGCAAGATTAAGATAATACTTTGTTAAATATGTTGTCATTTTATATGATTGTCTGTATATGTATCCACGCTGCCGGTGCGACACGACTGTGGCTGCCTTGTAGTTGCGAAGGCAGATCGGAAGCGACAATAGCGTATGGTCTTTGTTTATTTCTTCAACCTTTCCAATCTACCGTAAGCATTGTTTGGCTGGCTTCCATTTATTTCCACATACTGCAATTTACTTTTATGATATTATCGATTTGTTTCATAACTTCCAGTATCTAATTTCAGAAATTGTATTTTTCAAGAGAAGTGCCTAAGGAATTAGTTGAGTTTACATTTATGACAATATTGATGTCTGCGTCTTCTTATTTTATATGACTTTCTGTATTCGTACCTCGCTTCCAGCGCGATACGAGTGGAGTGATCATGCAGTTGCGATCGGTATATGGGAGCGACACTACTCTATGAGCTTCTTTAGCTTCTTTAACCATAATACTGTGCCGTATGGATCTCTTCCCAGGCTTCCATTTATTTATACATACTGTATATTACGCATATGCTATTTTCGAGTTTTTCATAATTTCCAGTTTTTAAATTAAAAATGTGTTCTGCATAATAAAAGTGCCTTTTCAATTCTACATTTATGCAAATATTTTGTTTAATTTGTTGTTGTATAATATGATTGTCTGAATACAATCCTACGCTTCTGCAGCAACACCAATGGAGTGGCCTTGTAGTTGCGTTCGGTAGGTCGCATTCCTTCCGTATGCATTCCTACGCGTTCTTCCATTTATTTATATACACTGTAATTTACTGTTTTAATACTTACGAATTTTTTCAAAATTCCACATTTTTAACTTCAATCATTCTACATTTTATCAGTCGTGTCCTTGGGATTAGTTGAGTGTACGTTTGTGCCAATATTAAGATGAAACTTATTTTTATTATACATAATTGTCTTCATACGTAAATACGCATCAGGTGCGACACGCCTATTATGGCCTTGCAGTTGCGTTCGGCATATCGGACCGACACTACAGTATTATCTTCGTTAATTTCTCTAACCTTGATATTGTGTCGAATGCATTCTTTCCATATTTACTATTTTTTCTACATTCTGTGATCTAGTGTTATGATATTTCCGATTTATTCAAACCCTCCAATTTTTTATCTCAGAAATTGTATTTTGTAGGAGAAGTGAAAACATCAAAGCAGTAACATACAGTATGTGCAAATAAATGAAAAACTGAGGAAGAACACTTGCTGTACAATATCAAGGTTAAAAACATTATCGAAGACCATCCGGTAGACTCGCTCCGTTCTCTCGTATGCAACAACAAGACCTCGCAAGTCCTCTCGCACAAACAGCGAAGATACTTCCACAGACAATCATACAAAATAACAATTAGTTCAACAAAATAATGTCATAGGGGTTCGCTGAAATTATTCCAAAGTCACTTTTCACAAGAAGTACATTTTTTAAAAATAAAGATTGAAAATATTGAAGAAAAATCGAAAATATCATAACAGTAAATTTAAGAATGCATAAATAAATGTCAAACTGAGAACAAATTCATACGGTACAAAATCATCGTTATAGAAATAATCGGAGACCATTCAGTAGTGCCGATCAGTTCTGCCGTACCCAACTACAGTACATCGCTACTCGTGTTGCACCGATATCGTATGTACGTATACAGACAATCATATGTAATATCAATAAGTCTAACAAGGTATCGTCATATACATAAACACAACTAATTCCAAATATTCTTTAGCTTAGGAATACAATTTTTTACAATGATGATTGAAAATTTGAAATAAAAAAAAATCGGAAATATCGTAACAGTAATTAACACTAACTGCAAATATGTAGAAAGCTGCGAAAGAATGCAAACGGTATAAAATAATGGTTAAAGAAAGTATCTAAGACCATCCAGCAGTGCCGCTTCCACCTGCGGTACGTAATTACTGGACCTCGTCAGTTGTGTTGCTCTGACAGCGAAGGTACGTATAGATGCAGTCATATAAAATAACAATAAGTTTAAAGAATTGTCGACATGTACGTACACACAACTAATTCCAAAGGCACTTTTCATGTACCATACAATTTCTGAATTAAAGACTTGAAAATTTGAAGAAAATCTAAAATATCAAAACCGTATATTACAGTATGTACACATCAACAGAAAACACAGAAATAATGCAAACGGTACAATATCAAGGTCAAAGGAATTAACAAAGTCCTAACGGCACTGTCGCTCCGATCTAGCGAACGCAACTGCAAAACCAATCCAGCCATGTCGCACCGGACTCGTAGGTACGCATATAGACAATCATATAATGTAACAATAAGCTTGTCAGAAAATTGTCATATATGTACACTCAACTATTTTCAATGACACGTTTACTAAGAATTACAAATCTCTGAACAAAAATATATAATTATGGCAAATCGATCATACCATAACTCTGAATTACAGCATATGAAATTTAATGCATGACTATGAAAGAATTAATATTGTACAATATTAAGGTTAAAATTATATACAAAGACCATACAGCAGTGACAGACCGATCCAATGAACGCTACTTCCAAACCACAGCAGCCGTGCCGCTACGGAAAAGCAGATACGTATAGAGAAAATCCTATGAAATACCCAAGGACTTAACAAAATATTGTCAAAAACGTACACACAACTAATTCCAAAGACACTTTTACTAAGAATCACAATTTTTAAAAATAAGGATTTATAATTTCGAAGAAAATAGAAAAATTCATAACAGCAAATTACAGAACATATAAATAAATGGGAGACTTGGGACGTATGCATATGGTACAGTATGAAGGTTAGAACACTTATCGAAGATCATGGGGTAGAGTCGCACCGATATAGCGAATGCAACTGCAAGGCGACTTCATCCGTGACGCTCCGAAAGTATAGGCACGTATACAGACAATCATATAAGATAATCACAAGCTTAGCAATGTATTGTCATAAGCGGAAACTCAACCAATTTGGAAGAGACCGAAACTGAGAAATACAGCTTCTTAAATTAAAAAATGATAATTTTGAAATGAAATCGAAATAATGACAGTGAATTAGATTATATATAAATGAATAGAAAACATGGGTATAAACGGATGCGCTCCAAAATCAAGGTTAAAGAAATTAAGGTATATTACCCAGTTGTGCCTCTACGAACTTCCACACACAAGTACAACGTCAATCCGTTCGTATAGATCCGCAGCGCCGATAGGCATACGGTAACGAGCAGAGTTCCGTCGCAGCGATCTACCATACTTAACAGCAAGGTCACTCCAGTCGTTTGGTTCCGACAGCGTAAGCTCATGTGCAGACAATCATATAATACATCAACAAATTCAAGAAAATATTGCCACAAACGTACTCCCTACAAATTCAAAAGACACGGCTACAAGGAAATACAATTATATATACTGAAAATTGAATATTCTGAAAAAAATTGAGCATATAACAGTTAATTTCAGTATGTAGAAGAAAATGGTGAACTGCGAATGAATACTTATGGTACAATATTGAGGATAAGGAAACTAACAATGCACATATGATATTGTCGCTCCGCTCTACTGAACGCAACTGCAAGACCACGCCAGTCGTGGCGCTCCGGAGGGGCTGGTACGTATACAGACAGTGATATAAAATTTTGTCATAAAAGCACACTCCTCTAATTCACACGGCTCTTCCCTCCTATAATGCAATTTTTAAAATAAAACTTGCAAGTTTCGAAGAAAATGAGAAATATCATAACAATTCATTACAGTATTTGTAAATAAATAGAAAACTGCGAAAGAATGCGTACGATACAAAATCATGGTCAATTGAATTAACAAATACCATTCAGTAATGCCGTTCCGATTTGCCGTACGCAACCACAGGATCTCGCCCGTCGTGCCGCTCTCGACGCGAAGGTACGTATAAAGACAATGATATAATACAACAACAGATTCTCCAAAATATTGTCACAAACGTACAATCAATATGTAATAACAGTATATATTAACTCCAAAGTCACATTACTTTCAAAATACAACTTTCAAATAAAAATTGGGAATTGCCAAAATATGAAAAATATCAAGACAGTAAGCTACAGTTTGTCGAAATAGATAGAAAACTGGGAGGAAAGCATACGGCGTAATATAAAGGTTCGTGGAATTAACAAAGGCCAAACAGTAGTGCCGCTCCGATCTGCCGTATGCAACTACAAGACCACTCCAGCCCTTGCGTTTCGGAAGCGTAGGTGCGAATGTAGACAATCATATAAAATAACAATGACATTCACAATATAATGTCACATACGTACCTTCAACAAATTACAAAGGCACTTTTACTAAGGACTACAATTTTATGAACTGAAAATTGAATATTTTGAATAAAATTGAAAATATAACAGTTAACTATGCTATGTATATATAAATAGAAAACATGGGGAAAGTGCATACGGGACAAAGCCAAGGATGAGGAAGTACCATACAGTAGCGTCGCTCCGATCTACCGAACCCAACTACGAGGCCAAACCAGTCGTGTCGCACTGGAAGCGTTGGTGCATACAGAAACAATCATATGAAAGGACAATAAGTTTACCAAACTATTGTCATAAAAGATGACTCAGCGGAGGAAATAGCCACTTTTATTAAGGAATACAATTCATTTTACTAAGAATAAAGAAATATTGAAAAAATTGAAAACAACATAGCAGTAAATTACAGTAAGTATATATAAATGGAAGACTGGGAAAAATTGCATATGGTATGAAATCAAGGTTAATGAAATTAACGAAGATCATCCAGTAGTGCAAGTCCGAACTGCCGTACGCAGATGCCAGACATCGCCAGCGCTGCAATTCTGACAGCGAAGGTACGTATAGAGACTATCATAGAAACACTAAATTACAGTATTTGTAAACAAATAGAAAACTGCGGAAGAATGCATACGGAAAATATTGTGGTTATAGATATGGACAAAGACAATCCAATAGCGTCGCTCCGTTCTGTCGTACGCAAGTCCAAGGCTTCGCAAGTACTGCCCGTCCTACATCGTAGGTTCTCTTGTAGGCAAGATTGTGTAATAAAGAAATGTAAAACAGGAATAAGTTAAACAAAATAATGTCATAAACATACACTGAAGAAATTCCAAGGACACTTTTACAATGAAATACAATCTTTTAAACTAAAAACTGAAAATTTCGAAGGAAATCGAAAATATAATAAGATTAAATAACAGTAAGTATAAATGAATGGAAAACTAGAATAAAATGCATACGGTACGAAATCAAGGCTGAAGACATTAACGAAGTCTATCCAGTGGTGCTGATTCAATGTGCACTACGCAACTACAAGGCCGCGTCAGTCGTGTCGCTCCTACAGCCGGGGTACGTATACAGACAATTATATAAAACAGCAATAAGGTTGACGGAACATCGTAACAAACGGACACCAAACAAACTCCAAAAACGCTTTTACTGTGAAATACAACTTTTTAAAATAAATATGAAAATTTCGAAACAATCGAAATTATCATAACCTAAAAGTGTGAGAATTTGAATATAAATAGTAAATTGGATGGAATAATTACGGTACAATATTATGGTTAACGAAATTAACGTCGACCATACACTATGCCGCTCCGATCTCCCAAACGCAACTACAAGACAACTCCAAGCGTGACACCTCGGAAGCGTAGATCCGCATACACACAACCGTATAAATAATAAATAGCTTAACAAAGAACTGACACAAACGTAAGCTCAACTATATCCAAAGACACTTTTACTATGAAATGTATAAATTAATGGAAGGCTGGGAAGGAATGCATGCGGCACAATAAGAAGGTCAGATAAATTGTCGGATATCATGCAGTAGTGTTGTTCCGATCTACCGAACGCAGGTACGAGGCCACTCCAGTCGTGTGGCACAGGAAGCGTAGTTACCTACAAAAAACGTCATATAAAATAACAATAAGATTAACAAGATAACGATATCAACGTACTCTCAACTAATTTCGTGGATACTCTTACAAGGAAATGCAATCCTTTAAACTAAAAATTTATAATTACATAAAAAATTGAAAATATCATATAAGTAAATTACAGTATGTATATGTACATGGAAAACTGAAAAAGATGTACGTGTAATACCAGCCGTACGTAGCTACCAACAAGACCTCGCCAGTCGCGACGAAGGACAATGTCGAAGAATAAAGGAATTGATGGAGTCCATCCTGTAGTGTCGCCTAACCTGCCGTACGCAAAAACAAGGCAGCACCAATGCTATCGCTCCGACAGAGTAGGAACGTATACAGACTATGATATGAAATTAAAATAAGCTCATCACAATAATGTCATATCGTGCACTCATCTAATTCTGAAGTCACATTTACTGAAAAAATACAATTCTTTAAAATATAAATTGAAAATTTAGATGGGAATCGAAAATGTCGTAACATTAAATTACAGTATGTGTAAATAAATGGGAAAGTTGGAACAAAACCATCCAGTATACCGCTCCGATCTGCCGTACCCAACTACAAGATCACTGCAGCTGTACCGCGTCAGAAGCGTACGTACGTATACAATCAATCATATAAGATAACAAGGAATTTAGCATAATATTATCATGTATGTACATACAAATCATTCCAAAGACACGATTACTGGGGAATACGATACTTCGATCTAAAAATTGAAAATTGTGTAGAAAATCTAAAATATCATAACAGTAAATTACAGTGTGTATAAATAAATGGAGAAGTGGGGAAGAATGCATACGGTAAAATATCAAAGTTAAAGGAACTGAGGATGTCCATCCAGTAGTTCCGCTCCGTTCAGCCGTACGCTACTACAGGACCTCGCCAGACGTGTGGCTCAAACAGCGTATGTCCGTGTACAGATAATCATAGAAAATAATAATAAATTTAACAAAATGATGTCATGATCGTGCACTGAACTATTTCCAAAGGCACTTGTGTTCAGAAATATAATTTTTCCAACTAACAATTGACAATTTCGAAAAAATTTCTAATCACCATAACAGTAAATGGCAGTATTTGTATATAAATATAAAAATGACAAAGAATTGCATGCGGTTCAAAACCATGTTCTAAGAAATTACATACACACCGTAGTGTTGCTCGATCTGCCGTACCATCATTCACTGTTCGTTGTTGAACTTTACCCATTCGTAACAGTCTAACTTTTTACCGTAGGCCATTCCATCCGAGAAGCTAACCCGCTATGTTGAGGGTCTTACTTCGTGTTCCGAGAAGCAAGTTACAAGACATTTTAGTGACGGGCACCTTCGTCTCGTGTATGGATTAGAAGATCGGGAGGCAGGCTGATCATGAACATTACTGCCTCCTTTGAAAGTCGAACGACCAAGTGAACAACTTCACCTATCCCGTGATTCCGCCAGTCAACCCAGGAAAACCGAGATGTAAGTCCGCTAAACAGTATTCGGAGTAGACACCTTAATTCGTAGTTTGAATATTAACATAGAGCGTCAAACTGTTTGAGAGCGTTACCAATTTGTATAGTGTCAAACGTTTTAGCAACGACCTTACCCTCCGAAAAACTAACCCGCTGCATCGAGAGTATAACTTCGAGATCGGAGTTACAAATTAGTTTATATTCTAGTGGAGGGCTCCTTAATTTCAGGTATGAATATGAAGATCGAGGGTCAAACCATTCGAGAACGTTACCAATTGGTACAGAGTCAAACGTTCCACCGAAGACCTTACCCTCCGAAAATCTAGCCCGCTGTATCGAGAGTATAGCTGCGTGTTCACAGGAACGAATTAGCATACATTTTAATTACGGTCATCATAACTTCATGTACGAGTTAGATGAACGATAGTCAAACCGAACAACAACGCTAGCACCCTCCCTGAGGGTCGAACGGCTATGTCTATATCTTCACCTATCCTGTCAATAAAGTTATTCCGGGATTAAATCCAATGAACACTATTAATACGATACATCAGGCGGCACGGTATGAATATTAACGTAGGGAGTCCAACTGTCGGAAGATACTACCAATTGGAATAAAGTAATTCCATTTACCCAATTCCTTACATTGCGAGAACACAACCCGCTGCATAGATTGTGTTCTCTAGTTTTCACGTGATCAATTTATTAGACATTTTAGAAAACGGATACATTATTTTCGTGCACATATAGGAATATCGAGCGCAAACCGTTCGATAACGTTAGAACCTTCTTTTCGAGTGGCACAGCTACGTCTACACCTTCATCTACCCTGTGATACCGATAGGCAAACCAGGCATTCTAGGAGTACATCCGCTGTACAGCATCGGCAATAGTGACCGAAATTCTCGGCGTGAGAACTAAAATAGGAAGTCAAATTGTCGGAGAACATTACAAATTGTTTTAGAGTCACTCTTTTTACAGACTACGTTACCATTCTAGAACGAATCCCGCTGCATCGAGGGTATGAGATCGTGGTAAAAGAAACAAATTAGTGTACAGTTGCGTGACGTGAAGCTTAATTTCATGTTGGAATTAGAAGAACGAGAGTCGAACCGATCGAGCACGATACCACTATCTTTGAGAACCAAAGGGCTGTTCCAATTGCTGCACCAATCCTTTGATTCCGTGAGCCAAACCGGGAGAGAATTAGCTAAAAAAGTATTAGCAATAGACGCCGTAATTCACGGATTGAATTTTAAAGTAGAGCGACAAACGATAGGAGGTCATAACCAATTCGTAAGGTACCGAATACCTTACCTTCTGAGAACCCAACTCGCTCTAGCGTTTGTCTTGCTTAATGTTCCCGGAAGCAAATTAATAGACGAGTTAGCAGACGGACTGCACATTTTCAGGTATGACCGGATTAATCGAGAGTCATACCGTTTGCGAACGATCCCATCTTCTTTGAGAGTCGGACGGCTATGCTTGCTTCACATATCCTGTTATTCCGTTAGTCAGTCCAGGCATTCCAGGAATCAATCCGGTGCACACTATAAGCAGTCAACATCTTTATTCACGGCCAGAATACTGAAGTACAGAGTTAAACCATTGTAGAACTTTACATATAGGTATAATGACAGAGGTTTCAAGGAATACCTTACCCTATGAGTACCTAATCCACGGTATTCAGATTATAACTACGGGTTCAGAGGAACAAATTTGTAAACATTTTAGAGACGGGCACCTTAATTTCATGTATGAATTAGAAGATCGAGGGACAAACCGTTGGAGAATGTTACAAGCTTCTTCCATAGTCGAACGGCTGTGTTGATAGCTTCACCTATACTTGTGATTCCGAGAGTGGTGCCCGGTATTCCAGCAGTTAATCAGCTGAAGGGTATTGGCATTAGACACCTTAATTCTCGGTCCGAATATTAAATTAGATCGTCAAAACGTATGATAGCGTTACCAATTGGCATAAACACATACGCTTTACAGAGGACCTGACCATCCGTAGAACTAACCCGCTGTAAGGAGGGTATATCCACGTATTCAGTTAGAATACATTTTCGAGACGGACACCATAATTTCATGATTGAATAATAAGATCGACTGTCAAACGGCTCGAGAACGATGCCAATTTCTGTGAGAGACGATCAGCTAAGTCAGTAGCTTAAACCGATCGTGCGATTCCGAGTTTAAGACCAGGTATTCAGGAATGATATCATCTGAACTGTGTTGACTATAGCCAGGTGAATTCACGGTATGAATATTAAAGTAGAGTGTTAAATCGTTGTGCAACGTAAACAATGATAAATTTTTACGGACCGCCTTACCTTCCGAAATGCCTAACCCGCTGTAACGAGAGCATAACTTCGTGTTCAAAGAAAGACATTTGTATTCATTTTAGTTATTGGCATCGTAGGTTCTTGTATGAATTATAAGACGGAGAGTCAAGTTGTTCCAAAACGTTACAAATTTCCTTGACTCTTGCACAACTAAGACAATGTCTTCCCCTATAACCGAGATTCCGAGAGTCACACCTGGCAGAGAGTCAATCTGCTCGAGAACATAACCACTTTGTATTAAATCATACCTTTTTCCGATACACCTTAACTTCCTAGAACATAACCTGCAGTATCGAATATCATGCTAAGTGCTCACGGTAACAGATGAGTTGGCCTTTTAGAAGACGCAAAGCTTTTTGTCATGTAGGAATAACAAAATCTAGGGTCAAATCGGTCAAGAGCGATCCCACCTTCTTTGAAAGACGAACGGCTAAATTAGAAGCTTCACCGATCCTGTAATTCTGAGAAGCGAACCATATATTCCGCGAGTAAATCCGCTGTACTGAATTGGCAATGAACACCATTATTCATGATTTGTTATTGAATAAGAGCGTCAAACCGTTTGAGAACTTTACCAATTGCTATGAGTACAAACGGTTTACAGTAGACCTTACAATCACAGAACTTAACTCGCTGTACCGGGAGTATGCCTTCATGTGCAGAGAAACAAATTAGTATTCATTTTAGCGACGGGCACCATAATTTCATGCACGAGTAACAAGATACATTGCCAAAACGTTCAAAAATATTACGACCCTTTTTGGGAGCCGGACGGCTAAGTGAAAATCTTCACCAATCCTGTGATTCCATGTGTGAAACGAAGTATTTCGGAAGCAAATCCGCAGTACAGTATTTGCAATAGGCACGTTATCTCACGGTATGAACATTATAGTAAGAATCAAATCGTCGTAGAATACTACCAATTTGCATTAAGTCATTTTCTTACCGCATACCTTACCTTCCGGGAACATTTCCCCAGTAGCCAGGATCTCCGTTCATGCTCACGGAAAGAAACTAGTAGCCATTTTAGCAGAGGGACACCTTATTTCCATGTATGAATGGAGATATACAGAGTCAAACAGTCCACCAACGATGCCAGCATCTTTGAGTGCCGAACTGCGAAGCCAGTAGCTGCATTTAGCCTGTGATTCGGAGCGACGGACCGAGCACGCCCGGAGTCAATGCGCTGTGCAATATTATTAATTAACACCTTAATTCGCAGTTCGAATATTAATATAGAGCGTCAATCGGCTTGATAGCGCTACCAATTGGGATAAAGTCAATCGTTTTATCTTCTGAGTGGCTAACGCACTGTATCGAGAGTATAACATGGTGTTCAGAGGTAGAAATTAGTTTACATTCTACCAAGCGGACAAGTTGTTTTCATGTACGAAAAAGACAGTCGAGGGTCAAACCGTTCTACAGTAGTTGCAACCTTCTCTGAGATTCGAACGGCTAAGTCAATAGCTTCATACATCCTGCGATACCGGAAGCCAAACCACACATTCCGCGAGTAAATGCGCTGACCAGTATAGACAATAGATACCTCATTTCGCGGATTAAAAAATTGAAATAGACCGTCACACAGTGTGTGGACGATGCATTTCCATTAAAGTCAAACTTTTTAGGGCAAGCGTTACATTCGGAGAACCTAAACCTCTGTATCGAGAGCTTATCTTCATGTTCAGAGAAACGCATTTGTACACATTTTAGTGACTGGCACCATAATTTCATGAATAAATTAGAAGATCGATAGTCAATCCTTTCGGGAACCTTACCACCTTATTTGCGACTCGGCCCGCTGATTCAATAGCATCACATACCCTGTGATTCCGATAGTAAAACCAGGTATTCCGGGAGTAAATCCGGTGAACATTATTGCCAATGGACACATTAATTCACGATTTGAATATTAAGGTCCAGTGTCAAATCAGTTGACAGCATTGCCAATTGGTATAAAGTCAAACAGTTTACAATGGCCTGACCTTCGGAGAAGCAACCTCGCCGTTACGTGAGTATAACATCGTGTTCACAGAAAGAAATTAGTATTCATTTCTGTGACAGGTGCCATAATTTCATGAATCCATTAAAAGATCGAGGGTCAAGACGTTCAGGGACGTAACTACCTACGGTAGCAGTCGAACTGCTATGTTAATAGCTTCACGTTTTCTGTGATCCGGAGAGTCAATCCAGGTATTACGGGAGTAAATCCGCTGAACAGCATTTATAATAGAAAACTTAATTCAGGGTTCGAATATTAATGCAGGCTGTTAAACCGTGCGGAACCATTACCATTTGCTGTAAAGTCATACGTCTTTCTGAAGTCCTTACACTACGAATAACTAAACCGCTGCATCGACTGTATAAGTTCGCGTTCATAGAGACTAACTACTATACATCTTAGTGCCGTAATTACCGCCTTACCGTCCGCGAAGGTAGTTCGCCATATCGGGAGTATAACTTCCTGTTCAGTGAAATACATTAGTACCCATTTTAGTGACGGTACCTTAAAAACGTGTATGAATTAAAATATCGATGGCTAAACCTTTAATGAACGTTAATACCGCCTTTGAAAGTCGAACAGCTAGGTCAAACGCATCGCCAATCCATTGGTACGGAGATTCAAACCAGGTATTCCGGGAGCTAGTCCACTGAAGATTATCGGCAATGGATACATTAATTCACGGTTTCAATCTTAAAGTAGAGCGTGAAAGCATTATAGAGCGCTGCCAATTGGTGTAAAGTCAAACACTTTACCGATGGCATTAACATCCCACACACTAACCCGTTGTAGAGAGTGCCTTGCTTATTGTTCATGGAAACATATTAGTAGATATTTCTGCAAACGGAGACCTTATTTTTATGTTTGACGAGCCAAATCGAGAGTCAACCCGTTGCAGAAAGTTACCAAATATTTTTAAATCGAGCGGCTAAGTCAGTAGCGTTACCTGTCCTGTAATTCTCAGAGTCAAACCAGCTATAGCTAGAGTAAATTCGCTGAACAGTATAGGCAATAGACACCTTTATTCACTGTTTCAATGTTAAAGTAGAGCGCCAAACCGTTGGAGAACGTTACTAATTGCTATAAAGTCAAACGTTCTTCAGAAAGCATTACCGTACGAGATGCTGACCTGCCGTATCGATACTATAACTTCGTGTTTAGATAAACACACGAGTATACAGTTTAGCAGGCGGACACCTTCCTTTCATAAGCGAATAGGACAATCGAGTGCCAAACCGTTCGAGAACGACCCCACCTTCCTTAAGTGTCGAACGGCTAAGTCAATAACTTCACCTCTCCTGTGATTCCGAGAGTCATACCAGGTATCCCGGTAGTAAATACACTGAACAGCATTGACAATGGACACGACACTTCACGGTTTGAATATTAAAGCAGACCGTCAAACCGATGTTGATTGTTACCAATTGCTACATGGTCAACCGTCTTACCGAACACATTATCCCTGGAAAAACAAACCGCCTATATCGAGAATATAACTACGTGTTCAGAGAAAGAAGTTAGTCACCATTTCAGTGACGGCACATTTACTTGATGTACGAATTTCAATATCGAGCGACAAACTGCTCGAGAACGTTGCATCCTTCTGTGAGGGACCAACGGCTAAGTGAATAGCTTTACATGACCGGAAATTCCGAGAGTCGAACTAGGTATTCCGGGAGTCAATCGGCTGATCAGAATTGGCAATAGACACCTGACATCACGGTCTGAATATTAAAATAGAGCGTTCAACCGTTTGATAACGTTACCAATTGCCATAAAGTCAAATGTTTTACCGAATCCATTATATAACCCGACGTGTGGAGTGTATAGCTACGAGTTTAGAGAAACACATTAGTATACAGTTTAGTAACAGCACCATAAATTCATGCATAAATTAGAATATCGATGGTCAAACCGTTCGAGAAGGTTGCCACCCTCTTTGAGATTTGAACGGCTATGTCGATGGCTTCACCTATCCTGTGATTCTTGGAGTCAAATCATGTAATCCGGGAGAAAATCCCCTGAGCAGTATTCGCAATAGGCACCTTACTACAGGGTTTGATTATTAAGGCAGACCGTCAAACCGTTTGAGAGCGTTACAAATTGGTATAATGTCAATCGTTCTTCCGAAGTCCTTATTTTCCGCGAACATCACTAGCTTCGTCGAGAGTATAAGCTTGTGTTCGGAGAAAGAGATTAGTATTCATTTCAGTGTACGGGAACCATAACTTTGTGTATGGATTGGAATATCGGGGGTCAAACCGTTACAGAACGACACCGCCTTGTTAGAGGTTTGAGCGGCGAAAGTTAATACCCTCAACTATCCTGTGATTGCGAGAGTCAATCTAGGTATTCCAGGAGTATATTCGCGAAATGTATATTGAACAGACACCTTAATTCAAGGTATGAACGCTAAAGCAGACCCTCAAATCGTTGAAGAACGTTACATACCCGCATAGCGTCAAACATGTAACCGAAAGCTTACCCTTCCGAGAAGAAATCCCGCCGTATCGACTGCATAGCTTCGTGTCGAGAGAAACACTCATGTATACATTTTAGTGATGGGCACCATAGTTCCATGTGTGATTTACAAAATCAAGACACAATCCGTTCGAGATCGTTACCACCTTCTTTCAGCGTCGATCGACTGAGTCAATAGCTTCACCAATAATTGCAATTCCGAGAGTCAAAATTTGTATTCCCGGAGTAAATCCTCTGAATAGTTTTCACAATTAACGCCTTAATACATGGTGTGAATATTATATCAGACAGTCAAACCGTTGATGAACGTTACCTATTTGAATAGAGTCAAACATTTTCCGATCGTGCAACCTTCGGTGACGGTTTCCTGCAGTACCGTGAGTATAACATCTAGTTCAGAGCTGGAAATTAATAAACAATTTTGTGACGAAATCCTTAATTTCACTATGAACAAGAGCATCGCGGTTCACGTAGCTCAAGAATATTGCCATCTTCTGTGAGAGACGAACGGCATTGTTAATAGCTCCACATTTCCTGTTCTTCCGTGAATCATACGAGGTATTCCGGGAGTATGCCAGCTGAAGAGTTGTGACAGTAGACAACCTATTTCACGGTTTGCATATTAAAATAGAGTATTAAACCGTTTGAGAACGATACCAATTGCTATAAAGTCAGACGCTTTACCGAATGGCGTACCATCCAACGAAATAACCCGCTGTATCGAGAGTGTAACTTCGGTTCAGAGAAAGAACTTGGTATTCATTTCAGTGATTGGGACCTTCATTTCATTATGAATAAGAAGATCGAGCGTCAAACCATTCGAGAATGTTACCGCCTTATTTATGTTTCGATCGGCTAACTCAATAGTTTCACCGACCAGGGATTCGGATATTCAATCCAGGTATTCCTGGATTGAATCCGCTGAACAGTACAGCCAATAGACACGTTAATTCACGAATAATTCATTGAATAGAAAAGTAAAGCGTAAACCGTCAAACCTATACCGTTCAGCATATTTACTCCTGGAATACCTGAATTGCCTCCCGGAATCAAGGGATAGGTGCAGCTATTTACTTAGAACTGTGATATTCAAGGAAGGTGATAACGTTCTGGAACGTTTGACCATCGATCTTCTAATTCATACACGGCATTAAGATGCTCGCCACTAAAATGTATACTAATTTGTTCCGCTAAGCACGAAGTTATACCCCCGATACAGTGGATTATGTTCTCTGAAGGTAAGGTATCAGGTAAATAGCATGTCGTTATGTCGTTCACAAAACGGTTTCACGTTCTACATTAATATACACACCGTAAATTAAGGTGTCTATTGTCAATACCGTTCAGCGGATTTCCTCCTGGAATACCAGGCTTGACTCTACAGAATCACAGGGTAGCTGAATCTAATGACTCAGCCGTTCGACACTCAGACAAGGTGGTAAGGTTCTCGAATGGTTTGACACTAGATCTTCTAATTCGTACATAAGATTAACATGCCCGTCACTAAAAGGTATATTAATTTGTATAAACTGATCACGAAATTGTACTCTCGTTACAGCGGGTGAGGTTCGCGGAAGGTACGACCTTCTGTAAAACGATTGACTTTATATCAATTGCAAACGTTCACAAAGTGTGTGATGCTCTATTTCAATATCCGCTCCTCGAATTAAAGTATCCACTGGCAATACTGTACAGCGAATTTACTCTAAGAACACCAGGTTCATTTGTCCGATATGTGAAGCTGTGGACTTATCCGTTTGACTCTCAAAGAGGGTGGTAACGTTCTCAAACGGTTAGACGTTCAATTGTGATATTCAAACCGTGAGTGAAGGTGTCTATTGCTAATACTATGCAGCGAATATACTTCCGGAATACCAGGCTTGTCTCTCGGCGTCGCAGGATGGGTCAAGCTATTGACATAGCCGTTCGTCTCCCACTGAAGGTGGCGCCTCTCTCGAATGGTTTGACCCCTAATCTTCTTATTCATACACAGAGTTGAGGTGCCCGACACTGAAATGGGTACTAATTGCTTCCTCTGAACACTCTCGATACAGGGGGTTAGTATTTGGGGGGTAAGGTCTTCACTAAGGCTTTTGACATTGCACCAAAAGGTAACGTGCTACAAGGGATGGACTCTGTACCTTAATATTCATACCGTGGATTAAGGTGTCCATTGCCAATAGTGTAGAGTTTGTTGACTCTCGGAATGCCTGATTTGTCCATCGAAATCACATGACAGGTGATACCACTGTCTTACCCGTTTGAATCTCTAGGAAGGCGGTAACATTCTCTGAACACGATGTTAGACTTTCGTTAGAGCGATTAGATTAATCGCAGGTATGGCTTCGGTAAATGGTTTGATTCGATACATATTGGTATCGCTCTCAAATGTGTTGGCTCTCTTCTGTTATACTCAAACCGTGATTTAAGGTCTATGTTGCCAATAATGTTCAGCGGATTTACTCCCGGAGTTCCTGCTTTGACTTTCGGAATCACAGGATAGGTAAAGCTATTGACTTAGACGCTCGACTCCCACGGAAGGTAGTAACGTTGTGGAACTGTTTGTCCTTCCATCTTCTACTTCATACATGAATTTATGGATGCCGTCACGAAAATGTGTACTATCTTGCATTCTTCAACACGACGTTTTACCCATAATACAGCGTGTTGGGTTCTCAGAAGGTAATGCCTACCGTAAAAAGTTTACTCTTTTCAAATTGGTACTGATCCCCGACGGATGGACTCTCTACTCTTATATTCATACCGTGAATTATGGTCTCTATTGCTAATGCTGTTCAGCGGCTTTACGCCCGGAATGGCTGGTTTGTCTCTCGGAATGACGGGATAGGTGAAGCTATTGACATTGCCGTTCGAATATCAAAAAATGTGGCAATTATCTCAAACGGTTCGACCCTCGATATTCTTATTCGTAATGTAATTAAGGTCCCCGTCAATAAATGTTTAATAATTTGATCCTCTGAACACGAAGTTATACTCTAGATACGGTGGGTTAGCTTCTCGAAATGTAAGGTACTCTGTAGAAGGAATGACTTTATACGAATTGGTAATGTTGTGCAACGGTTTGACTCATTACATTTTACTACAATATTCATGCCGTGAATTATGGTGTCATTTGCCAATGCCCTTCGGCGCACCCCCCCCCCCCCCCGGATTACCTGATGTGACTCTCAGAATCACACGATAGGTGAAGCTATTGACCAAGCTGCTCGACTCTCAAGGACGGTCGTAATGTCCTCGATCGGTTCAAACATCGATATTCTAATTCATACACGAATTTATGGGGTCGTCACTAACATGTACTCTGATGTGTTTCTCTAAGCACGGCGTTATACTCCCGAAACTGCAAGTTAACTTTTCCGAAGGTAAGTCTATCTGATAATAGTTTGACTCTACACCTGTAGGTAATGTTCTGTAACTGTGTGGCGGTCTGCTTTAATATTAAAACTGCCAATTATGGTGTCTACTGCCAATACTCTTCAGCGGACTTAATCCCGGAATGCATGGTTTGATTCTCCGAATCACTGTATAGGTGAAGCTATTGACTTAGAAGGTCGTTTCTCACAGATGGTGGCAACGTTCTCGAGCGGTTTGACGCTCCATCTCCTAATTCATACTTGAAGTTATGGTACACGTCACTGAAATGGAGACGAACTTCTTTCTCTGAACCCGAAGTGATCCTGTCGATACTGGCTGCTAATTTTTTGGGGTATAAGGACTTCGGTAAGTCGTTTGACGTTGTAGCAATTGGTATCGATCTACACCGATTTGACTGTTTGCTTTAATATTCAAACCGTGTATTAAGGTATCTATTGCCAATATTGCTCAGTAGAATTACTCCCGAATTACCTGACTTGACTCTGAGAATCACAGGATAGGTGAAGCTATTGACCTAGCCGTTCGAATCTCAAAGTGGGTGGTAACGTTTTCGAACGGTTTGACCATCTATGTTCTAATTGATACATGAAATAATGGTGCTCGTCACTAAAACGTATACTAGTTCGTACCTCTGAACAAGCTGTTATACTCCCAATACAGCGGGTCAGATTTTCGGGGGGTAAGGCATTCTGTAATAAGTTTTACCCTACAGGAATAGGTAATGTTCTACAACTGCTTGACGTGCTGCTTTAATATTCAAACCGTGAATTGAGGTGTCCATTGCCAATATTGTACAGCTCGTTTACTCCCGGAATATCTCTTTGACTCTCCGAATCACTGGATAGGAGATGCTATTGACATAGCCGATCGACTCTCACAGAAGGTGGCAACAGTTTCGAAGTGTCTGACCCTCGATCTTCTAATTCATGCATAAAATTATGGTCCTCGTCACTAAATTGTATACCAATAGTTTCCCTAAGCACGTACCTATAATCTGGATACGGCGGTCTAGCTACTTTGACGGTAAGACATTCGGTAAAACGTTTGACTTTGTAGCAACAGGAAACGTTCTCAAACGGGGTGACGCTCCATTTTAATATTCAACCATTGGGGTAAAGTGTCATTTCCAATACTGTTCAGCGAATTTAATCGCGATTTACCTGGTTTGACTACCGGATTCAAAGGATAGGTGAAGGAATTGACTTCTCCGTTGGACACTCAATGACAGTGGTAACGTTCTCGTACGGTTCGACCATCGATTTTTTAATTCAAACACGAAGATACGGTTCCGACACTGAAATAAATATTAATTTCTTTCCCAGAACACGAAGTTATACTTTCGACAGAGCTGGTTAGTGTCTCGGAGGGTAAGGTCTCCGGTAAAACGTTTGTCTTTATAACAATAGGTAACGTTCTCAAACGGTTTGACGTTCTACTTAACTATTCAAACCGTGAATTATGGTGTCTATTGGCAATACCCTTCCAGAAAGTTACCACATTCTTTGAAAGTCGGACGGCTGAGTCAATAGCTTCACCTATATTTGTGATTCCGGGTGTCAAACTTGGTATTCCAGGCGTAAATCAGCTCCACACTATTGGCAATAGACACCTTAATTCTCAGTCTGAATATAAAAGTAGAGCGTCAAACCGTTTGTGATTGCTACCAATTGCTATATCGACATACTCTTTAACGGATATCTTACCTTCCGGGAATATAGCCAGCTGCACGTTGGGTATGACTTCATGCTCAGGGAATCAAATTAGACTTCATTTCAGTGACGGACTTGTTAACTTCATGTATGTATTAGATCATCGATGGTCAATCCTTTCGTGAACGTTACCACCCTCTATCAGAGTCGAACGCCCACGTGAATAGCTACACCTACAATGTGATTTCGAAAGTCAAACCAGGTAATCTGGGTGTAGTTTCGCTGAACAGTATGGGCAAGAAACACCTTAATCAACAGTTTGAATATCAAAATAGAGCGTCACACCGTTTGAGGACCTTTGCTAGTTGCTATAAAGTCAAGCGTTTTACCGAAGGCGCTACCTTCCGAGAACTTCACACGCTTCATCGAGAGTATAACTCCGTGTTCAAAGAAACACATTGGTTTGCACTTTAGTGACGCACACCTTAATATCGTGTACGAATTGGAAGGTCCCGGGTCAAATCTTTCGAGGAAGTAACCACCTTTTTGAGAGTGGCGCAGATGCGTTAATGGCTGCACCTATCCAGTTATTCATCGTGCAAGACCAGGTAATCTTGGAGTAAATCCGCTGAATACTATTGGCAGTACACACGTTAATTCCCGGTATCAACTTGAAGTAGATAGTTAAGCCGTAGCTTAACATTACCAATTGGTATAAAGTCATTAATTTTACACAATACCTTTCCTTCCGGGAACCAATCCCGCTGCAGCGATTGTCTTGCGTAATTTTCGCAGGAATAAATGAGTAGACATTTTAGCATGTGGACACCTTATTTTCATGTCGGAATAGAAAAATCACGAGCAAAACTTTTCGAGAAAGTTACCACCTTCTTTAAGAATCGAACTGCTAAGCAAACTGCTTCGCCTATCCTGTTATTCCGATAGTTACACCATGTAGTCTGCCGTCCAAACGCGGCGTACAGTATTGGCATTCGACACAAAATTCCATGGTATAAATATTACAGAAGAGAGCCAAACCATTGTAGAACGTTCCATATGGCTGTACACTCGAACGTATTACCGAAGTAATACGAACGAAGTCTGTAGTATTCGAGAAGCTTACCAGCTGTTTCTAGGTTATATCATCGTGTTCAGAGAAGAAAATTAGTATACATTTCAGTGACGGGCGCATTAATATCGTGTATGAATTAGAAGACTGAGTGTCACTCCGTTTGTGAACTATACCACCTCCTATGAGTGTCGAACGGCTAAGTCGATATTCAGATTCCGATAGTCAAATCAGGTATATTGGGAGTAAATCCGCTGTACCGCAATGGCAATGGATACATTAATCCGCAGTTAGTATATTAAAGTTGAGCGTCGGACCGTTTGAGAACGCTACCAATTGCTATAAAGTCAAGCGTTTTTCCGAAGATATTACCGATTGAAAAATTAACGCGCTGTATCGAGAGCATAACTTCGTGCTTAGAGAATCACATCAGTACATATTAAAATGATGGCATCTTAATTTCATTGTGAATAAGAAGATCGATGGTAAAACAGTTCGAGACCGTTACCACCTACTATAATATTCGAATGTGTAAGTCAATAGCATCCCATATCCTTTGCTTCCGAAATACATATCCGGTATTCTTGGCGTAAATATGCTGAATATTATTAGCAATAGACGACACAATTCACGGTTTGTATATTAACCGATGGTCAACTTTTCCAGTTGGTATGGAGTCAAACACTTTACCAACAGCCTTACGTTCGGAGAAGCTAACGCGCCGTTTCGAGAGTATAACTTCTAGTTGAGAGAACGAAATAAGTGTTCACTTCAGTGACGGGCCCCTTATCACCAAGCATGAAAGAGTAGATCGAGCGTCAAACCGCTCGAGAACGTTGCTTACTTCTGTGAGATGCAAACGGCCAAGTGACTAGCTTCACCTAACCTGTGATTCCGAGAGTCACGCTTGATATTCCGGCAGTTAGTCCGCTGTACAATATTGGCAATAGACACCTTAATTCACAGTTTGTAAACTAGATTATGTCGTCCATCCATCTGAGATGGTTACCAATTGGTATAAACTAATTCTTTTTACCGAATGCGTTACCTTCCGAGAATCTAATCCACTGTACGAAGTGTCTATTCAAGTGATCTCGGAAGAAAATTAGTAGTCACTTATCAGACGGGCACATTATTTTCATCTAGGTATAGCAAATTCGAGAGTGATACCGTTACAGGACGTTTCCATCTTCTATGAAATTCGAACGGCTATGTCAAGAGCTTCACCTATGCTTGGATTCCCAGAGTCAAAGAAGACATGCCAGGAGTAAATCCGCTGAGTGGTCTTGGCAATAGACACCTTCAATCACGGTAGGAATATCAATGAAGAGAGACAGACCGTCGTAGAACATTACTAATTCGTATAAAGTCGTTCCCATAACGAATACCTTACCTTCGGAGTGGCTGACCCGCCGTATCGGGGGTATAGCTTCGTGCTTAGAGAACTCCCTCAGTATACAATCATGTGGCGGCACCTCAAATTCATTTTTGAATTAGAACATCGATTGTCAAGCCGATCATGAACGTTGGCACCATGTGTGAGAGACGTACGGCTAAGCAAATAGCCTCATATATCCTGTGATTCCGAAAGTGAAACCAGATATCCCGGGAGTGAACGGTATTGAACTGTACATTTTCGGCAATGTACACCTCAATTCAGTGTTTGAACGTTGAAGCACGTTGTCAAGCCGTTGTAGAACAGAAATTATTCGTGTGGGGCCCAACTACTTCCAATATGCCTTACCCTCCGAAAAGCTATCCCACTGTATCGGGAGTATGACACTGTGTTCAGTGGTACGAACTAGTATACAATTTAGTGATGAGAACCATAATTTCGTGCATGAATTAGGAGAGAGAGAGTCGAGCAGTTCGAGAAGGTTTCCTCCTTCTGTAAGACATGAACGGATAAGTCAATAGCTTCACCTATCCTGTGCTTGAGAGAGTCAAACCGGTATTCCGGGAGTGAGTCCGCTGAATAGTTTTGGCAACAGACACATTTATTCGCGGTTTCAATATTACAGTACAGATTCAAACCATCGCAGAACATAACTAATTGGTATAAAGTTATTCTTCTTACCGAATACCTTGCCTTCGTGAGCTTAATCCGCTGTATGGAGTGCCGAGCTTAGTGTTCACGCAACCAAATTAGTAGACATTTTAGCAGATGGGCACCATAGATCCATGTATGAGTAGCAAAACAGAGAGTCAAATCGTTCGAGAACGTATCCACCTTCTTTGAGAGTGGCAAAGGTATGTCTGTTGCTTCACCAATCCTGCGAGCCCGGGAGTCAAACCTGGCATTCTAGGAGTAAATCCGACGAACAAAATTGGAAGTAGACACCTTATTTCCCCCTTGGAATATTAAAGTAGAGATTGCAACCGACGCAGAACATTACTGAATGGTATAAAGTCATTCCTTTCGCCGAATACCTCGCCTTCCGGGAATTTAACGCGCTGCAGCGAGTGTCTCACTCAGCGCTCGCGGAAACATATTATTAGACATTTTAGTAGACGCACACCTTGTTTCCATATATGAATAACAAAATCGAGATTAAGACCGTTCGTGTACGGCACCACCTTTCTTAGGATTCTCCCAGCTACGTCAATAGCATCACGTACCTGTGATTCCGAAATACAAACCAGGTATTCCGGGAGTAAATTCCCTGTACGGCATTGGCAAAAGACACCTTCATTCACTGTATGAATATTAAGGTACAGTGTCAAACTGTTGTAGAATGATACGAATTGGTATGAAGGCATCCATTTTATCGAATGCCATACCTTCCGAGAAGCTAACCCGCTGTTTCTAGAGCATAGATTCGTATACAAAAAATCATATTAGTATACATTTTAGTGACGAGCACCTTAATTCCACGTTTGAATAGCAAAATCGATATTCAAACCGTCTGAGAACTTTACCACCTTCTGTGAGAGACGAACGGCTATGCCAATGGCTTCACCTATCCCTTGATTCATCGACGCCGTTCGAATCTCAAAGAAGGCGATAACTTTCACGTATGGTTTGACGCTCGATCTTGTTATTCATAATGAAATGAAGGACCCCGCCACTGAAATGAATACTAATTTCTTTCTCTGAACCGAAGTTACACTCTCGATAGAGCGGGATATTTTTTTGGAGGGTAAGGTCTTCGGTCAAGCATCTGACTTTATAACAATTGGTAACGTTCTTAAACGGTTTGACACTCTATTTTAATATGCGAACCATGAAATAAGGTGTCTATTGCCAAAACTCTTCAGCGGGCTTACTCCAGGAATACCTCGTTTGACTGACGGAAACACAGGATATGTGAAGCTATTGACGCAGCCATTCGTATCTCACACAAGCTGGCAATGTTCTTGAGCGGTTAGGCCCTCTATCTTGTATATCATACATGAAAGTAAGGTGCCCTTCACTGCAATGTTTACTAATTTGTATCATTAAGCACGTAGCTATACTCTCGATACGGGGGGTTAGCATCACGGAAGGTAAGGTATTCTGTAAAATGAATGACTTTCTGCGAATTGGCAATGTTCTCCAACGGCTTTACTCATTACATTAACATTCATTCCCTGAAGTAAGGTGTCAATTGCCAATAGTACAGAGCGGATTTACTCCAGGAATACCTGTTATGTCTCTCGGTAGCACAAGATATGTGAAGCTATTGAGTTAGCTGTTCGATTATCATGGAAGGTGGTTACGGTCCCGAACTGTTATACACTCTACCTTCTAATTCACACATGAAACTTAGATGCCGTCCCTAAAATGTGTTTGAATGTGTTTATCCAAACACGACGTTATACTCTAGATATTGCGGGTTAGCTTTTCGGAGAATAAGGTCTTCTGTAAAACGTTTGCCTTGACATCAATTGGCAACGTTCTCAAACGGTTTGACGCTTTATTTTAATATTCAAACCGCGAACTAAGGTGTCTATTACCAACAATGTTCATCTGATTTACTCCCGGGGTACCTAGTTATCTCTCGGACCCACAGGATACATCATATGTAGTATGTCATTAAGAAGGGTGTATCGTTCTGGAACAGTTCTCCTCCCGATTTTCTCAGTCATACATGAAGTTAAGGTCCCGGTCTCTAAAATGTATAACAATTTGCTTTTCTGAACACGAAGGTATGCTCTCGGTACCGCGGGCAAACTTCACGGAATGTAAGGCCATCGGTAAAAGGTTGGACTATATACAAATACGTAACCCTCTTCCACGGTTTGGCTCTCTACTTTATTATTCAATCCGTGAATTATGGTGTCTATTGCCAATACTGTTCTGGGGATTTGCTCCCGGAATACCTGGTTTGACTTTCGCTATCGCAGAATAGGTGAAGCAACTGACGTACGTGTGCGACTCACAAAGAAGGTTGATGTGTTTCTGGACAGTTTGTATCTCGACCTTCTTGTTCAGACATGAAGTTAAGGGACCAGTTACTAAAATGAATTGCAATACGATTCTCTGAACAGCAAGATTTACTCTTGATTCAGAGGGTCGATTTCCCGGACGGAAAGGTCTTCGGTAAAATGTTTGACACAATGCCAATAAGTTACGTTCTACAACGGTTTGACTCTGTATTTTAATATTTATACCGTCATCTGTGGTGGTTATAACCAATACTGTACAGCTGATTTACCCCTGGGATACCAGGTTTGATCCTCGGAATTACAGGAAAGGGTGTAGCTATTGACTTATCTGTTCGACTCCCAAAGAATATGGGATCGTTCTCGAACGGATTGACTTTCGATTATTCTATTCATACATGAAAATTAGGTGTCCGTCTGCTAAAGTGCCTACTAATTTCATGCCGTGGGCACTAAGCATCACACTCTCTGCAGCTGGATAGGTTCTTGGGTGGAAAGGTATTGGATAACAAAAATGACTTTATACCAATTGGAAATGCTCTCCGACGGATTGACCTTCTACTGTAATATTCATACCGCGAATTATGGTGTCTATTGCCAATACTGTTCGCCGTACTTACTCCTCCAGTACCAGGCTTCACTCTCGGAATCACAGGATAGGTGAAGCTGTTGACTAAGCCGTTCGACTCTCAACGAAGGTGGTAAAGTATGCGAAAGGTATGGCACTCGAACTTCTAAATCATACAAGAAATTACTATTCGCGACACTGGGATGTATACTAATCTGTTTCACTCAACGCGAATTTATTTTTTCAGTGCAACGGGTGAGGTTCTCGGTGGGTAAGGCCATCTGTGAAAAGTTTGACTCTATACAAATTGGTATCGTTCTACAGCGAGTTGAATCTGTTCATTAATATTCTAGCCGCAAATTGTGGTATCTACTGCCGATACTGCTATATGGATTTACTCCGGTAGTATCTGGTATGACTATTGGAATCACAGTGTTTGTGAAGCTATTTACATAGGCAGTCGAATATCAAAGGAGGTGCTTATGCTATCGAATAGTGTGACCCTCGATCTTCTAATTCATATTGAAATTATGATTCCCGTCACCTATATTATTACTAATTTGATCCATAGATCACGAAGTTGTACTCTTGATAGTGTGGGACAGCTTCACCGAAGCTAAGGCTTTCTGTAAGAAATTTAACACTATAGCAATGGGTTACATTCAACAGCGGTTTGACTCTCTGCTTTAATATTCGTACCGCGAATTAAGGTCTCTATTGTAAATACTGCTCAGGGGATTAACGGCACGAACACCCGATATGACGTTCGGAATCGTAGGATAAGTGAAGCTACTGTCTTAGCCGTTCTTCTCGCACAGAAGGTGGTAACGCTGTCGCACTGTTTGACACTCAATCTTCCTAATCATACACGAAATTACGGTATCCGTCCCGCAAATGTGGGCCAATGCGGTCCTCTGATCACGCGGCTATGCTCTCTATATAGCGGGCAACGTTGTTGGATGTTAAGGTCTACGGTAAAGCGTTTGACTCTATACGAGTTGGTAACGTCCTCCAACGGCTTTACGCTCGATCTTCTTATTGATACATGATATTAAAGTGCCGCTCACTAAAATGTGTAGTAATTTGAGTCTCTGAACACGAAGTTATACTCTCCACTCGGTGTGTTAGGATCTCGGATAGTGAGGTCTTCGGGAAGGAGTATGACTATGTACCAATTTGTAACATTCTCAAACGGTATGATGCTCCACTTTACTATGAAAACCGTCAATTAAGGTGTCTTACACCGCTTACGCTCAACACCGTTGAGCGGATATACTCCATCTATATCTGATTTGACTCTCAGAATCACTGGACATTCAAAACTATTGACTCAGCATTTGTACTCTCGAAGGAGGTGGTAACTTTCTCGAATGGTTTGACCCTCGATATTCTAATTCTTGCATGAAATTAAGTTGCGCCGCACTCAAGTGTATACAAATTTGTTTGTCTTTACACGCAGTCATACTCTCGATACAGCGGGTTAGCTTCTCGGTGGGTGAGGCCTTCGCTATAAAGTTTGATTCTATACAAGTATGTAGCGTTCTACAACGGTTTGTCTCAGTATTTCAATATTAATACGGTGAAATAAGGTATCTGTTGCTAATAACTTTTAGCAGAATTACCCTCGGATTACCTGGCTTGACTGTCGGGGGCACAGGATAGGTGGAGCTATTCACTTATCCTTTCGAACCTCAAAGAAGGTGGTATTTCTCTCGAGCTGAATGACCCTTATTGTCCTTATTCACAATAAGGTTATGGTTCCCATCACTAAAATATTTACTTATTTGATCATCTGGACACGAACTTATACTCTCGATCGGCGGGTAAGCTTCCCAGGAGGTACCGCTATCGGTAAAGTGTTTAATTCTATACCAATAGTTAACGTTCTATAACGGTTTGACCGTCTGCTATAGTATTCAAACCGAGTGTTATGGTGCCTATAGTCAATACAGTCCAGCAGATTCAATCCAGGCACATCTGCTATGTTTTTGGGAGGCACAGAATATGTGAAGCTATTGACTTAGCCGCCCTATTCTCAAAGAAGTTGGTAGCGTTCCCGAACGGCTTGACTCTCGATTTAGATATTCATACATGAAAATGTGCTGTACGGCAGCAAATGTAAGGCACTCGCTACAGAGGTTTAGGTTTTCTTATTGTAAGGTATTCGGTATAAGTACTGACTTTATACGGATAGGTACATTTCTCCGACGGTTTGAGTCTTTAATATTCTTACCGTGAATATAGGTGCATATTGCAAAAAAGTTCCGCGCAGTTACTCGCGAAATACTGTGTTTGTCACTCAGAGTCACGGGATAGGTGAAGCTACCGACTTAGCCGTTCGACACTCAGCGAACGTAGTAAAGCTGTGGACCGGTTTGACAACTGACACCTTAAATCATCTACGAAATTATGGTGTCCGCCTAAAAAATGTATACAAATGTGCTTCTCTCAATACGATGTTATACTCTCGATACGGCGGCATACGTTCCAGGAAGGTAACGAAGTCTGCAAAAATTATGACTTTACAAGAATTTGTAATATTCTCCGACGATTGGACTCTCTACTTTATTGCTCATACCAAGAATTTATGTGTCTATTGCCAATGCTGTACAGCGGATGTGTTCCAAGAATGCATGGTTTGACATTCGGCATACCATGATAAGTGAAGCTATTGACTCAGCCGTTCGACTCTGAATGAAGGTGGTAACGATCTCGAATGGTTTCACACTAGATCTTCCAATTCCTACACGAAGTTAAGGTGCCCGTCACTATAATGAATATAAATTCGTGTATCTGATCACCGAAGTTAACTCTCGATACTGCTACTTATTTTCTCGGATGGTAAGGTATGTGACAAAGTGAATGACGATATACCAATGTGTACCGCAGCCAAACGGCTTGACGCTCTGCTTCAATATGCAAACCGTGAATTAAGGTGTTTATTGCCAATAATGTACAGTTTTGTGTCCCTCGGAATGTCTGGTTGATCCTGCGGAAACACAGGACAGGTGAAGCTGCTGGCTTATACGTTCGACTCATAACAAAGGCGGTAATATTCTCGTACGGATTGACAACCGATCATCGAATTCATTCATGAAATTGAGGGGGCCATCACTATAATTTATGGTAATATACACCACTGAACTCTAGATCATACGCGCGATACGTCGAGTTAGACTTTCGGAGGGTACGGTTTCCTGTGAAACGTTCGACTTCATTCCAATTCGTAACGCCCTCAAACGGATTGACGCACTACTTTCGTATTCAGAACATGAATTAAGCGTGAGAAATGCCACATTGTTCACCTTATTTACTCTCGGAGTACCTGGTTTGTCTCTCGGAATCACAGGATAAGTGTAGCTATTGACTTAGCCGTTCGTCTCTCAGAGAATGAGGTAACGATCCCGATCGGTTTGACCCTTGATCTTCTAATTCATACATGAAATTACTGTGCTCGTCACTACATTGAATTCGAGTTCATTCCACTGAACACGAAGTTATACTCACGAAACGGCGGGCTAGCTTCTCGAAATGCAAGGTATTCGGTAAAAGGAATGACTTCATACGAATTGGTAACGTTCTGCAACGGTTTCACTCACTACATTAATATTCATGCCTTGAGATATAGTGTCATTTGCCAATACTCTTCGGCGGATTTCCTCCCGGATTACCTTATTTGGCTCTCAGAATCACAGGATAGGCGAAGCTATGGTCTCAGGCGTTCGACTTTGGATGAAGGTGGAAACATACTCGAATAGCTTGACATTCGATCTTCTAATTCATACATGAAATTAAGGTGACCGTCGCCAAAATGTAAATCAATTTGATCCTCTGAACACGATATTATACTCCCGATGCAGCGGTCTACGTTCTGGTGGGCTAAGGTCTTCGGTAAAAGTTTGACTTTATTCGAATAGTTGACGATCTAAATCGGTACACGCTCTACTTTAATATTCAAACCGTGAACTACGGTGTCCATTGCCAACAGCGTACAGCGCATTTACACCAACTATACCTGGCATGACTCTCGGAATAACAGGACTGGTGAAGGTAGGTGGTAAGCGGTTCATCTCCCGCGGAAGGTGACAACGATCGCGAGCGGTTTGACTCTCTATTTTAATATCCAAACCGTGTGTTGAAGTGTCTGTTGCCAAGGCTCCTCAGCCGATTTACACCAGGAACACCTGGTTTGACACTATCAATCATTGGATAGGTGAAGCTATTGACTTAGAAGGTCGTCTCTCACAGATGGTGGCAACATTCGCGAACTGTTTGATCCTCGATCGTCCAATTTATACATGAAGTTAAGGTGCCCGTCAATGAAACGATTACTAATTTCGTTCTCTGAACACGAAGTTATACTCTCGATACAGTGGATTGGATTTTTGGGAGGGTAATGTCTTTGTTCAAACTGTTAACTTTATAGCAATTCGTAACGTTCTCAAACGGTTTGACGTTCTATATTTAATATTCATACCATGAATTAACGCGCCAGATGGTAATACTGCACTGAGGATTGCCTCCGGAATACCTGGTTTGACTGTCGGAATATCAGGATCGGTGAAGGTACTGACTTAGCTGTGCGACTCTCAAAAGTTGATAACGTTCCTGAACGGATTGACTCGCGATCTCAGTATTCATTTATGAGATTGAGGTGACCGTACTAAAATGAATACAAATTTCCTTATTTAAACACGAAGATATACCCTCGATACACCGGGTTTGTTTCTCGCAAGGTAAGGCCTAGCGAGAAAGATTCACACTACATCAATACGTAACATTCTACAAATATTTGACGCTCTGCTTTAATATTCATACCGTGAATGAACGCCTGCATTGGTAATACTGCACTGCGGAGTGACATCCGGTACATCTGGCCAGACCCTCGGAACCGCATGATAGTTGTAGATACTGACTAAGACGCTCGACCCTCAAAGAAGGTGGTAACGTTCTCGAAAGTATTGACGTTTGAGCATCAAATTCATACGTGAAACTAAAGTTCCAGTCATTAAAATGTATTCTAATTTGTTTCTCCGTACACGATGTTATACCCTCCATACAGCGGGTTTAGTTCGCCGATAGTAAGGTGCCCGGAAAGAAGTATATCGTCATACCAATTGGTAAAGTTCTCCTACGGTTTGGGGCTCTACTTAAATATTCATACAGCGAATTATGGTGTCTATAGCCAATCCTGATCTGTGGATTTACTTCAGGGATACCTGGTTTGACTGGCCGAATCGCAGCATAGGTGGAGTAATTGTCTCAGTTGTGCGTCTCTCATAGAAGATTGTAACGTTTTCGAACGGGTTGACACTCGATAGTCCACTTCCCACACGATGATAAAATGCCCATTTCTGAAATGAATACTAATTTCATTTTCTGAACAGGAATTTGTACTCCCGATACATACCTTCGGCGAGTAAGGTCTCTAGGAAATCGTTCGAATTTATACAAATTGACTATGCACTGTATCAGCCTGACGATCAACTTAAATGTTCAAATCGTACATTATTGTGCATATTGCCAATACTGTTCAGCGGATTTTGTCCCGCAATACCTCGCTTTTCTCTCGAAATCACAGGAAAGGTGATGCTATTGCCTTAGCCATGCGACTGTCAAAAGAGGTGGTAACGTTCTCGGAAGATTTCACCCTCCATCTTACTATTAATAGATGCAATTAGCGTGACTGTCTGGTGATTTGTCTACTAATAATGTTCCCGAAACACTAAGCCAGATACTTTCTGCAGCGGGTTAGTTTCTTGGAGGGAATGTATCCGGTAATTGGTTTGACCCTATGCAAGTAAGTAACGTTCCACGACGGTTCGAATCTCTATATTACCATTTATACCACAAATTATGGCGTCTTCTGCCAATACTGTACTGCAGATAGACTCACAGAATTCCTGGTTTGCTTCTCGGTGTTACAGGATGAGTGAATCTATTGACCAAGCCGTTCTATTCACAAAGTAGGTGGACACGTTCTCGATGGTTTGACTTTTTGTTTTACTATTTATGCACGAATATACGGTATTCGTCTGATATAATGTCCACTATTTTGATTCCTTCAGCAACGAGCAAGACACTCCTTACAGCGTGTGAATATTCTCGGCAGGTAAGGGATTCGGTAAATGGAATGACTTTTTACGAAATGGTTATGGCATCCGACGGTTTGTCTCTCTACTTTAATATTCAAACCGTGAAATAAGGTGACTACTACCAATAATGATGATGGGAGTTACTCCCTGAATACCTGGTTTGACTCTCGGAATCGCAGTATGGCAGAAGCTATTGACACAGCCGTTCGTTTCCAACAGAAAGTGGCATCGATCTCGAACACTTTGAATCTTGGTATTCTAATTCATACAAGAATTTAAGGTGTCGTTACTAAATTGCATACTAATGTGTTTCCCTAAACACGCAGTTATACTCCCGAAACGGCGGATTAGCTTTTCCGAAGGTAGGGCTGTCTGTAAAATGCTAGACTCTATGTCAATAGGTAACGTTCTACCGCGGCTTGTCGGTCTGCCATATCATTTATACCGTGAATTAAGGTGTCCATTGGTAATACAGTACATGGCAATTACTCCCGGAATACTTTGTCTGTTTCTCGGAAAAACCGGATTGGTGATGCTCTTGTCTTAGCCGTTCGACTCTCAAAGCAGGTGGTAAGGCTATCGAATGGATTGACTCTCAATTTTCCTATTCATACCAAAAATAGTAAGTTCGTCTGCTAAAACGTCTAATGATTTGTTCCTGTGAGCGCGAAGAAAGACACTCGCTACAATGGGATAGGTTCTTTGAAGGTAATGTTTTGTGTAAAAAAAAGAAATGACTTTGCACAAATTGGTAATGGTTTCCGACGTATTGAATCTGGACATTAATATTTATACCGTGACTTAAGATGTCTATTGTCAATATTGACCAGCGGATATACTACCGGAATAACTGGTTTGACTCTCGGAATCACATGATAAGTGAAGCTATTGGCTAAGGTGTGCGACGCTCAAAGAAGGTCGTAACGTTCTCGCACCGTTTGCCGTCGATATTCCTGTATATCCATGAAAATAATGTGTTCGTTTGCTAAAATGTGTACTAATTTGGTCATGAGAAAACGGAGGAAAACAATCGATGCAGCGTGTTAGCATCTCGGAAGATAATGCCTTCGGCAGAATGTTTGACTCTATAGCAATAGCTGACGTTGCAGAATTGTGTGAGACTGTACATTAATAATTATACGGGGAACTATTGTGTATAATGTCAATACTTTTCAGAGGATTTATTGCCGGTACTCCTGGTTTTACCCTTGGTATCACGGGATATGTGAAGCTATTGGCTTAGCTGAGCGACTTTCTGGAAGGCTGGTAACGTTTTCCAACGGTCTGACTCTCAATGTTACTACTCAGATATGATAATAAGGTGTCCCTCCGCCGAAATGTCTACTGATTTCCTTTTTGCGCGAACAATCAGCAAGACACTTCCTACAGCGGGTTTGGTTCTCGGAAAGCAAGGTATTCGGTATAAGAATGGCTTTATACCATTGATAATGTTCTCCGACAGTTTGTCTCTCCGCCTTAATTATTATAACACGTATTAAGGTGTCCACTGCCAATATTCTAAAGCGGATTGACTCTCAGAATACCTGGATTAACTATCGGTATGACAGGGCAGGTGAAACTACTGACTTATCCGTTGGACTCTCAATGAAAGTGGTAACGTTGTGGATCAGCCTGCCTCCCGATGTTCTAATTCTGGCAAGAAGTTATGGTGCCCATCACTATGATGTCTTCTAATTTGCATCTCGAGAAACGAAGTAATACCCTCAATATAGCGGCCTAGCTTCTCGGAAGGAAAGGCCTACTGTAAAAAGTTAGGCTATATACGAATGGGTAAAGTTCTACAACGGCTTGACTCCCTGCCTTAATATTCGAATATTGAATGATGGTACGGCAGATCGAGCAACACTACTGTATCGTCTCCGTTAATTTCTTGAGACATAATTTTGAACCGCATGCAAGTCTTACTCATTTTTATATTTATATAGAAATACTGCAATTTACTGTTGTGGCGATTACAATTATTTTGGAAATTGTCAATTGCTAGTTGAAAAAATTTTATTTCTGAATACATGTGTCTTTGGAACTAGTTCAGCGCACGTTTATGACATTATTTTATTGAACTTATGGTTATTGTATATGATTGTCGTGTACAGACGTACGGTGATTGAGCGACACGTCTGGCGTGGACTGGTAGTAGCGTACGGCTGAAAGTAGCGGAACTACTAGATGGACTTCCTGAATTCCTATAACTTTGATTTTGTACCGCTTGCATTTTTTACCAGTTCTCCATTTATTTGTACATGCTGTAATTTTCTGTTATGCTATTTCAGATTTATTCCAATAGTTTCCATTTTTACTTTCAATAATTGTATTTCATGGGAAGGGTGTCTTTGGAATTAGTTGAGTGCACGTTTATGACATTATTTTGTTAAACATAGTGTTATTTTATTTGACTATCTGTATAAGTCTAGGGTGATTATGTAGTTGCGTTCGGTAGATTCGACCGAAACTAGGGTATGATATACGTTAACTACTTTAACCTTGATATTGTACCGTATGCATTCTTTCCCGTTTTCCATTTATTTAAGCACACTGTTATTTTCAGTTACTATATTTTCGGTTTCTTTCAAAATTTTCAACCATTATGTTAAAAAATTTTACTTCTAAGTATATGTATCATTGGAATTAGTTGACTGTACGTTTATCGCGATATTTTGCTAAACTTAATATTGTTTCATATGTTTGCCTGGATGAGCACCTACGCGTCCGTGTCGTCACAGCAGATGTGGTCTTGTAGTTGGGTACGACAGATCGGAGCGGCGTACGGCATTGTCTCGATACCATCATTAATCACGATTTTGCGCCACATTCATATTTTCACACCTTTTCTATGTATTTATACATTCTGTAATTTACTGTCATGAATGTTCCAATTGTTCATCGAAATTTTCAGTTTTTAGTTGAAGAAATTGTATTTCTTCGGAAATGTGTCTTTGGAATTAGTTCTTGCAATTTTTCCCAGTTTTCCACTTGTTTATGCATACTATAATTTACTGCTATGATATTTACAATGTCTTCCATATTTCTCAATTTTTAGTTAAAAGAATTGTATTATTTAATAAAAGTGCCTATTAACTCCTATGAGTCAACGTTTATGACAATAGTTTGTTCATCTCATGGTCCTATTATATGACTGTTTCTGTAGATACCAAAGCCTACAGTGCGACACGACTGGAGTGGCCTAGTAGTTGCGTTCTGCAGATCGGAGCGACGCTACCGTATGGTATTTCCTTATCCTTGATTTTGTCCCGTATGAATTTTCCCCATGTTTTCTATTTATATATACATAGCATAATTAACTTTTTGCTTTTCAATTTTATTCAAAATATTCAATTTTTAGTTGATAAAATTGTAGTCCTTAGTAAAAGTGTCCTTGTAATTTGTTGAGGGTACGTATGTGGCATTGTTTTGTTGAATTTGTTGTTGTATTATATGACTGCCTGTACAGGTCCTTACGCTATGGGAACCACACAATTGGACTGAACCTGCATTTAAGTATCGGTAGATCGTTGCGACGCAACTCTGCTCGTCACCGTATGCCTACCGGCTCTGCGGTTCTATACGAGCGAATTGATGATATAGTCATGTACGAAAGATCGGAGAGCCACATCTGGCTAATATACCTTAATTTCTTTAACCCTGATTTGGACCAGTGTCCGTTTCACCTCATGTATTCTATTTATTTGTGCATACTCTAATTTAATGTTATACTTTCGATTTTGCTTCAAAGTTTTCAATTTTCGATTTAAAAAGCTGTACTTCTCAGTACAAGTTTCTTCCGAATTGGTTGTGTTTCCGCTTATAACAATACAATGTTAAGCTTGTTATTATCTTATGTGATCGCCTGTATACGTACCTATGCTTTCGGAGCGTCACGAATGCAGTCGTCATGCCGTTGCATTCGGTATACATGTGCGATACTACTCCATGACCTTCGATAAGTGTTCTGACCTTGATACTGTACCGTATGCATTCTTTCCCAGTATTCCATTTATTTATACATACCGTAAGTTACGGTTATGATGTTTCCGATTTTTTTCGGAACCTTCAATTTTTAGTATAAAAAATTGTATTTCTTTAGAAAAGTGACTTTTGAATACGATGCGTGTACATTTGTGTCAATATTTTGTGAATGTTATTGTTATTATATATGATTATCTATATTCGTACCTACGCTTCCGGAACTGGGCTGGAGTGGTTTTGTAGTTGCGTATGGCAGATCGAAGCGGCACTACTGTATGGCCTTTGTTAATTCCATTAACCTTAATATTGTGCCGCATGCTTTCCTCCCCAGTATTCCATTTATTTCTACAAACTGCAACTAACTTACTGTTGCGACATTTTTCACATTTTCATAATTTCCAATTTTTGTTTTGAAAAATTGTATTTTTAAAGAAATTTTACTTTGGAGTTATTGTATATTGTTGATATATACTGATTGTGCATTTGTGACAATATTTTGTAGAATTTGTTGTTGTATTATAAGATTCCCTCTATACGTACCTACGCGTCGAGAGCGCCGCGACTGGCGAGGCCTTGTAGTTGCGTACGGCAGGTCGGAACGACGCTAGAGAATGGTCTTCGTCAATTTCTTTAACCTTAATACCGTTCCGCATATATTTTTGAACAATTTTCCATTTATTTATACATACTGCAGTTTACTGTTGTGATATTTTCTATTTTTCTTAAGTTTCAATTTTTAATTTTAAAAGTTGTATTTCTTAGTAAAAGTTCTTGCTAAATTAGGTGAGTTTATGTTTTATTACAATATTTTTCTGAGCTCGTTGATATTTTATATGATTGTCTGCATACGTACCTACGCATCGCGAGCGACACAATGGCGAAGTCTTGTAGTAGCGTGGGCAGATCGGAGCGGCACTACTTGATCGTCTTTGTTAATTTTATTATCCTTGATTTCGTACCATATGCAATTTTTCCCAGTTTTTCATTTATATATACATACTGCTATTTGCTGTTATGATATTTTGGATTTATTTCATAGTTTTCTATTTCTGTTTTAAAAAGTTGTATTTCTTTGTAAATATCTCATTGGAATTGGTTGAGTGTACTTTTATCGCGATATTTTCCTAAACTTATTGTTGTTTAATATGATTGCCTGTATGCGCAACTACTCTTGCGGACCGACACGGCTGGAGTGGTCCTGCAGTTGCGTACGGTAGATGGGAGCAGCGTAATGAATGGTCTTCGAATATATATTGAACTTGATTTTATACCGTGTACAATTTTTTCAGTTTTCTATTCATTTATACATACTGTAAATTGCTGTTATGGTATCTTTGATTCTTATCAAAACTTCCAATTTTTATTTTAAAGGCTTGTATTCCTAAGTGAAAGCGTCTTTGGAATTAGATGAGTGTACGTTTATGACATTATTATGTTCAACTTTTTGTTATTTTATGAGACTGTTTCTACACGTACCTTCGCTGCCGGAGTGAAACGACTGGCGTGGTCTTCTATTTGCGTTCGGTAAATCGAAGCGAACCTGCTGTATGGTCTTTGTAAATTCCTTTAACCACAATGCAGTACCGTATTCCATCTTTCGCAATTCTCTGTTTATTGAGAAATACCGTAATTTACTCTTACGATATCCTTAATTTCCTCCGATGTTTCCAATCTTTATTTTAAAAAATCGTATTTCTTATTAAAAGTATCTTTGAAATTAGTTGCGTCTACGTTGATGACAATATTTTGTTAAGTTCTTGGGTATTTCATAGGATTGTCTCTATACGTATCTGCTTTTCCGGAGCGACACGGCTGCTGTGGTCTTAAAGTAGAATTCATTAGATCCGTGCGTCACTGCTGTATGGTCTATGTATATATTCTTAACCTTAATATTGTACAATATTAATTCTTGCATAGTCCTGTATTAAATTTCATTTGCTGCAATTCAGTGTTATGGTCTTTTCGATTTGTCATAATTATAAATTTCTGTTTAGAGATTTGTAATTATTAGAAAACGTGTTCTTTGGACGTAGTTGTGTGTACATATATGACAATTTTCTCTCAAGCGTGTTGCTACGTTATATGATTTTCTATATGCGTACCTACGCGTCTGGTGCGACATGGCTGGATTGGTTTTGTAGTTGCGTTCGCTAGATCGGAGCGACAGTGCCGTTAGTTCTTTGATAATTTCTCTAACCTTGATTTAGTACCGTATGCATTTTTCCCAGCTTTCCATTTAATTATACATGCTGTAATTTACTGCTATGATATTTTCGATTTTTCTTCAAAATGTCCTATCTTTATCTCAGGAAATTGTACTTCCTAGGAAAAGTGACTTTGGAATTAGTTGAGTGTACCCGTATGACATTATTTTGTTCAACTAATTGTTAATACGTATGATTGTCCGTACCTACGCTGTTTGCGCGACACGACTGGCGAGGTCCTGTAGTTGCGTACGGCAGAGCGGAGCGACACTACTGGATGGTATTCGATAATGCTTTTAACCTTGATATTGTACAGTAAGAATTTTTTCCCAGTTTTTCATTTATTTGTACAAACTGTAAGATACTGCTACGACATTTTCAGTTCTCCTAACAAATACAATTTCTGAAATAAAAAGCGGAGGGTTTGAATAAAATCGGAAATATCATTACAGTCGATCACGGTATGTAGAAATAAATAGTGATTATCGAGAGAATGCATTCGGCACAATATCAAAGTTAGAGAAATTAACGATGATAATACCGTAGTGTCGGTCCGAAATGCCGAACGCAACTGCAAGACCATAACAGGCGTGTCGCTCCGGAAGCGTATGAACGTATAAAGACAATTATGTAGAATAAAAATAAATTTCACCATAATATTGTCATAGCCGTACACTCGACTTATTCCAACGACACTTTCACTGATAAATACTATTTTTTAAACCAAAAATTGAAAATTGTAAAAAGAATTGGAGATATCAAAACAGTAAAATACAGTATGTAGACATAAACCTAATACAGAGAAATAATGCACACAGTACAATATCAAGGTGAAAGAAGTATTCAATGACCATACAGCACAATCGCTCCGATATTCCGAACGCAACTGCAAGAGAACTCCGCCCGTGTCGCACCGGATGTTTTGGTACGTACACGGAAAATCTTTTAAAATAACAACAAATATAGGAAACTGATGACATAAACGTACTCTCAACTAATTCCGAAGACACTTTTCATGAAATGTACTATTAATGATATTAAAAAATGGGAATTTTGAAAGAATTTGTAAGTGTTGGAGCATAAAATTACAGTATATATAAACAAATAGTGAATGCGAAAGAATGCAAATGGTATAATATTAAGGTTAAAGGAATGAACATAGACCATAGGGCAGTGTCGCTCCGATCAAGTGACCGCAACTACATGATAAGTCCAGCCGTGTCGCTCCGACAGCGTAGGTACTTATACAGACAATCATATAAAACAACAATATTATTAACAAGAAAATGGCATAAACGAACCCTCAACTAATTTCAAAGGCACTTATACCAAGAAATACAATTTTTTAAAATAAAAAGATTGAATTTTGTAATATATCGAAAATATCATAATATTAAATTACAGTATGTATGAATAAATGGAAAACTGGGGAAAAATGCGTACGGTACAGTATCGAGGCAATAGTAATTTCCGACGACCATCAAGTAGTGTCGATCCCATCTACCGAACGCAAGTGCAATACGATTCCAGTCGTGTGGTGCCGGCAACGAAGGTACATATGGAAACAATCATATAAAATAACAGGGAATATAATAAGATATTGTCCCAAACGTATGCAGAACTAATTCCAAAGACACATATCAGGTAGGACACAATTTATGAAATTAAAAACTTGAAATTTTGAAAAATATCGAAAATATCATAACACTATATTACATTTCGTGTCCCGATAAAGATGATAGTCTCCATTGCAGTGACGGGCACCTTATCTACAAATGTGCATTAGAAGGTCGAACATCAAACCTATCGAGAACGTTACCACCTTCCTCTAGAGACGAACGGAAAAGTCAATATCTACACCTACCCTGTGATTCGGGGAAGCGAACCAAGTATTCCGGGAGTAAATCCGATGAACAGTAATGGCAATGGTATTGGCAATGTACAGAGTCAAACCGAAGTGGAAGTATACCTATGCGAAGAGGGTGAAACTTTTCACCGGGGGCATTTACTTTTCGCGATCCTATCCCGCTGTATCGATAACATAACTACGAGTTCAGAGATACAAATTAGTATATATTTTAGTTACGGGTGCCTTAATGGCATGTATGAATACGAAAATCGAGGATAAAACCGATCGAGAACATTACCACCTTCTGTGAGAGACGAACGGCTATGTCAATAGCTTCATCTAACCTGTGATAGCAGGAGTATAAGCAGGTATTCCGGGCGAAAATCCACCGAACAGTATTGGCGATAGACACCATAATTCGCGGGTTGAATATTAAAGCAGAGCGTCAAATTGTTTGAGTGTGTAGCCAATTTGAATGGAGTCGAACGTTTTACTGATTGCCTTCCGCTCCGTAAGTCTATCCAGCTCTATCGATGGTATAACTTCGTGTCCAGAGGAACAAATTAGTAGACATTTTCGTGACGCGCACCTTAATTTCATGTATGCGTAAGAAGATAGGGGGTCAAACGGATCTAGAGCATTACCACGTTCTCTGCGAGGGGAACGGCTAAGGCAATAGCTTCTGCTCTCCTGTGATTCCGAGAGCTGAACCAGGCATTAGGGCAGTCAATCCACTGAACAGTATTAGCAATGGACACCTTAAATCACGGGTTGATACCAAAGTAGTTCGCCCGCTGTAGGAAGTGTCTTGCATAGTGGTATTGGAATCAAATTAGATGACATTTGAGCAGACGGACACCATATTTTCGTGTATGGACAGCAAAATCGAGATACAAGACGATCGAGATCGTTTCCAACTGCTTTGAGGGACGTACAGTTACGTCCATAGCATCACCTATCCTGAGGTTCCGTTATAAAAGCGAGGTATCGCAGGAGTAATAGCGCACTTCAGAATTGGCAAAACACACCTAAATTGACGGTATGAATATTAAAGTGCAATGTCAAACCGTTGTAGAACGTTACATATTTGTATAGGGGTCAAACTTTTTACCGAAGACCTTACCTTGCGAGGACCAACTCCACTGTACCGAGAGTATAACATCGTAATGAAGGATGCAAGTTGGTAAATATTTTAGTGGCATCACCAATAAACTCATGTATGAAGTAGAAGTTCGAGGGTCAAAACGTTCGGGAACGTTCCACACCTTCTGTGGGAGACGAACGTATAAGTCAATAGCTTCACCTACTCAGAGATTCGGAAAGTCAAGCCACGTACTGCTGGATTAAATCCACTGAACTGTATTGCCAATCGACACCTTAATTTGCGGTTTGAATAAAAAAGTAATGCGTCAAACCGATTGAGAGCATTGCCAATTGGTATAAAGTGAAACACTTTACCGTTCGCCTCACCTTCGGAGAACCCATCCCGCTCTAGCGATTGGCATGTTTAGTGTTCATCGGAACAAATTAGTAGACATATTGGCAGACGGGCACCTCATTTTCATATATGAATAGGACGATCGAGGGCCAAAACGTGCGAGAACATGACCATATTCTTCGAAAGGCCAACTACTAATTCAATACATACACCTATCCAGTGATTCCGAAGGTCAGACCACGCACTCCGGGAGTGAATACACAGTCCATTATTACCAATGGACCGTCAATTCACGGTACGAATAATAAAGTGGAGACTCATACCGTCGGCGAACATTACCAATCCGTACTAAGTCATTCTTATTATCGAATACCGTCCCTCCTTGAACCTAACACGATGTAGCGATTACCTGGCTCATTGTTCACGAAAACAAATTTGCAGACAATTTAGAGGACGGACACCACATTTTTGGGTATATATATCCACATCCAGACTCAAAGCGTTCAAGAACGTTACCACCTTCCATGAGAATTGCACAGCTAAGTCAATAGCTTCATATGCCCTGTCTTCCGAAAGACAAGTCAGATATTCCTGCAGTAAATACGCTGTACAGAATTGGCAATAAACACTTCAATTCACGGTTTGAGTCTTAAAGCAGGCCGTCAAGCCGTAACATAACAACACCTGCTGGTATAGGGTCAAACTTCTCCAGAGTGTTTACCCCCCGAAAGACTAGGCCGCTGTATTGAGAGTATAACGCCGTGTTCAGAGGTACAAACTAGTATACATTTAAGTGACGTGCACTTAATTTCATGCGTTAAAGATAATACCGAGGGTCAAACCTCTCGAGAACCTTACCACGTTATGTGAGAGACGAACAGCTTAGTCAATAGCTTCACCTATCCTGTGATTCGGAGAGTCAAACCAGGTATTCAGTGAGTAAATACTCAGAAGATTATTTTCAATGGACACCTTAATTCACGGTTTGAATAGTAAAGTAGAGCGTCAAACTTTTTGAGAGCATTGCCAAGTGGTATATAGTCAAACGTTTTACCTAAGACCTTACCCTCCATAAACATAGTCCGCAGTATCCAGGGTATAAATTCGTGTTCAGCGAAACGAGATAGCAGACATCATAGCGACGGGCACCGTAATATCATGTATGAATTAGAAGATCGAGGGTCAAACAGTTCGAGAACGTTAGCACCCTCCTTGAGAGTCGAACTGATAAGTCAATAGCTCCACTAACCATGTGATTCTGAGAGTAAAAACACGTATACCTGGAGTAAATCCGCTGTACAATGTTAGCATTAGACACCGAAATTCACGGTTTGCATATTAGCGTATGTCGTCAAAGCGAACCAGATCGGTACCAATTTCTATAAAGGCAAACGGTTTATCGAAGGCATTACCTTCCGCGAACATCACCCTCATCATTGACAGTATGAGTTCGTGTTCGCAGGAAGTAACTAGTATTCATTTCAGTAACGGGCCCCTTAAGTTCATGTATGAATCAGAAGATCGATCGTCAAACCTCTTTAGAACGTTACCGCCTTCTATGTGTGTCGTTCGGCTAAGACAATAGCATCATCTACTCTGTGACTCCAATAGGCAAACCAGGTATTCCGAGAGTTAATAGGCTGAACAGTATTTGGAAATAGACACATTGATTCAGGGTTTGTATTCCAAATGTGTTTGTCGACTCATCTGAAACTGTTACCTATTCGTATAAAGTCAAACTTCCTACCGAATACCTAACCCTCCGTGGGATTAACCCTCTGCATCCACAGTGTAACTTCATGTTCACGGAAGGAAACTAATATTCCGTTTAGTGACGGGCACCTTAATTTCATGTATGGTTTACAATATCGAGTGTCACACAGTTCGCGTACGTTACCATCTTCCTTGAGAGTCGAACTGTTAAGTCAATAGTTTCACCTATCCTGTGGTTCCCAGAGTCATGCCTCGAATTCCGGTAATAAGTCCGCTGAAAACTATTGGCAATAGACAACTCAATACACGGTTTGAATATTAAGGCAGGCCGACAAGCCGTTGTAGAACATTGCCTACTCTTTCTATACCAATAACTATCGTTCAGCAACGGTTTGACTCTGCACTGCAGTGTATATACCGTGAAATTGGGTGTATAATGCCAATACTGTGCAGCGGACCTACTCCCGGAATACCTGGTTTGACTCTCGGAATCACAATCTTGTGATAGGTGCAGCTGTTGACTTAGCTGTTCGACTCCCAAAGGAGGTGCTAACGTTCTCGAACTGCTTGGCCCTCGATCTTCTGATCGATAGATGAAATTATGGTGCCCGTCTCTAACATTTATGCAATTTTGCTTGTGTGAGCACGAAGACGTACTCCCGACACAGCAGGTTAGCTTCACGGAACCCACGGCCATTCGGGATGTAGTGCTATCAATGCAAATGCTATAAAGCGGATTTGCTCCAAGAGTACGTGGTTTGACTCTCGGAATCATAGGATGGGTGCAGCTATTGACATTGCCATTCGAATCTCGAAGATTGTGGTATCGTTCTAGACCTGCTTGACCCTCTATCTTCTAATTCATACATGAAGATAAAGTGCCCGTCACTGAAATGAATATAAACTTCTTTCTCTGAGACGAAGTTATATTCTCGATTACGCGTGTGAAGTGCACGGAAGGTATCGCCTTCGCTAAAACGTTTGACTATATGGCAATCGGTAACGATGTCATTCGGTGTGACGCTCTATATGAATATTCAAGCAGAGGTCTCAGGTGTCTATTGCCAATACTGTTCAGACAATTGACTCCCGGAATACCTGCTTGGGCTCTCGGAATCACAGTATAGGTGGAGGTATTAACTTATCCTTTCTAGCCTCAAAGTAGGTGATAACGTTCTCGCGCAGTTTGATGCTAGATTATATAATTCATACATAAAATTAAGGTGCCCATCATTAAAATGCATACTAAATTGTTCCAATGATCACGATGTTATACTCCCGATACAGAAGGAAAGTCCTACTGTAAAAAGTTTGACTCTATATGAATAAGTAACGTTCTACGACGGTTTAGATCTGTACATTAGTATGTGTGCCGCGAAATAGGTAGTAAATAGACAATATTATACAGGGGATTTACTCCCGGAATACCAGGTATATCTAATGAATCACAGGGTAGATGAAGTTATTGTCTTAGCAGTACGACACTCGTAGAAGGCGGTAACGTTCTAGAAAGGTTTGACGATCGATCTTCTTGTTCATACATGAAGTTAGTGTGCCCGTCACTGAAATGAATATTAATTTCTTTGCCTGAACACGAAGATATACACTCGATAGAGCGGGTTATGTTCTATGATGTAATGTATTCGTTAAAGGAAGGAATCTATAACAATTATTAATGTTCACCCACGGGTTGACACCCTTCTACAATATTCATACCGTGAATGAAGGTGTTCATTGCCAATACTGTCCAGCGGATTTGTCCCTGAATACCTGGTTTGTCGCTCGGAATCGCAGGATAGGTGTAGCTGCTGACTTAGGCGTTCGACTCTCACAGAAGATGGCAACGATCTCGATCGGTTTGTCTCTCGATTGTTCCATTCGCATAGGGGAACAATGTGTCCGTCTCTTTGAAATGTCTACTAATTTGATTCCGTGAGGTACTAAGCATGACACTCGGTACATCTGGCTAGGATTTTGGATCGCAAGGTATCCGTTAAAAAGTTTGGCTTTGTTCAATTTGGTAATGTTCTCCGAAGGATTGACCATCTACTTTAATATTAAAACCGTGGATTATGGTATCTAATGCCAATACTGTGCAGCGCAATTGCTCTCGAATTACCTGGTATGATTCTCGGAACACAGGATATGTGAAGCTACTGACATAGCTGTTCGAATATCATAGAATATCATAGTATCGAAATATTTTACACTGGTCCTTCTTATTCATACATGAAATTTAGACGCCGTCACTAAAATGTTTCCTAATGTGTTTCTCTAAACACAACGTTATGCTCTAGATACGGCGGGCTATCTTGTCGGAAGGTACCGCTATTGGTGAAAAGTTAGACACTATACCAATAGGTGAAGTTGTACATGTGTGTTACTCTCTGCTTCAAAATCTATAGCGGGAAGTATGGATTTTAATGCCGATACTGTTCATCGGATTTACTCCAGGAATACCTAGTTTGACCCTCCGTATCACTGGATAGGTGAAGCTATTGTAATAGCCGTCCGAATCTTAAAGAAGGTGGCATCGACCTCGAAAATTTTGAATCCCTATATTCTAATTCATACATGCATTTAATGTGCCGTCACTAAATTGTATACTAGTCCGTACCTCTAAACATGCTGTTATACTCTCGACAGAGCTGTTAAGTTTCTCGGAGGGTAAGGCATTCTGTATGGAGCTTAACCCTACACAAATAGGAAATGTTCTACAATAGCTCGACGTCCTGCTTTAATATTGAAACAGTGAATTGAGCTGTCTGTTGCCAATACTGTACAGGGAATTTACTACCGGAATATCTGGTTTAACTTTCAGAATCACAGGATAGGTAAAGCTATTCACTTAGCAGTACGACTTTCAAAAGGGTGCTAACGTTCTCGAACAGTTTGACTGCCGATTTGGCTATTCGTACGTGAAGCAAAGGTGTCCGACTGCTGAAACGCGTACTCATTTGTTTCCGAGAACACTCAGCTAGACTCTCACTACAGTGGAACCGGTTCACGGAAGGTAAGGGATTGGGTAAAAAGAATTACTGTATTTTAATTGATATTGTTCACCGGCGGATTGACTCAGCTCCTAAATGTTTATATTGTGAATTATGGTGTCTATTGCCAATACTCATCATGGGACGAACTCTCGGAATACCTGGTTCGACTCCCGCATAGCACAAAAAAGCTGAAACTACTGACTTGGGCTTTCGTCTCTCACAGAACGTGGTTACATTCTCGAACGGTTTGACCCTCGATCAACTAATTCATACACGAGGATAAGGTGCCGGAAACCGAAATGAATAATAACTTCTGTTTCAGAATACGAAGTTATACTCTCGATGCCCCGGATCAGGTCCTCGGAATGTAAGGCATACCGTAAAATTTTTGTATTTGTAGCAATTGGAAAGGGTATCAAACGGTTTGTCGAACAACATTAATATCGAACCGTGATTTAAGTTGTCTATTGCAAATACTGTTGAGCGGTCATACTCCTTGAATACCTGGTATAACTTGCGGAACCACATGATAGTAGAATTTATTTTCTTAGCCGATCGACTCTCAGTGAACGTGGCAAAGCTCTGGAACGGTATGACCCACCATCTTCTTATTCATACATGAAATTAAGGTTCTCTCAAAGAGTAATTTGTTAGTCTCAACACAAAGCAGGACACTCCCTGCAGCCGGTTATGTTCTTGGAAAGAAAGGTAATCTGTAAAAAGAATGACACTTTACAAACCTGCAATGTTCAGCGACGGTTTGACTGCCTACCTTAGTATTCATACCGAGAATTAAGGTGTTTATAGGGAATGCTGTTAGGCAGTTTCACTCCTGGAATACCAGGTTTTACTCATGGAATCGTAGGATAGCTGGAGTTTTAACTTATCTGTTCATCTCTCACAGAAGGAGGTAATGTTTTCGAAAGGTTTCGCCCGCGATCTTCTAAATTCTGCATGAAATTAAGGTGCCGGTCACTGAAATATCTACGAATTTGCTTCCCGGAACACGATGTAGTGCCCTCAATATAGCGGGATAGCTTCTCGGAAGGTAAGGAATACGGAAAATGGTTAGACTGTATACAATTAGGTGAAGTTCTATAACGGTTTGATGCCTTACTTGAATGTTCGAACAGCGAATGGTAGTGTCTATTGCAAGTACCTTCCAGCGGGTTTACTCCTGGAATACCAGGATAGAATCGCGAAACCACAGGATAGGTGAAGCAGTTGACTCTGCTGTGTTTTGGTCAAAAAATATGATAACGTTCTCGAACGATTTGACCCTCGATCTTCTAATTCATACACGAATTAAAGGTGGCGTCACAAAATC